>NC_091391.1:8977150-9047150 GCF_038502225.1 Cherax quadricarinatus
ATCATCATCATCATCATCTACATCATCATCTACATCATCATAGCTGACATCAATGACATACTACTATATAGAAAGCCGCTTGTTATGCTGAGCATTTCCCGTAGATTAGGTAAGTTTTGTCCCAGGATGCGACCCACACCTGTCCACTAACACCCAGGATGCGACCCACACCAGTCCACTAACACCCAGGTGCCCATTTTACTAATGGGTGAACATAGACAACCGGTGTGAGGAAATACACCCAATGTTTCTACCCTCGCAGCGAACTGAACCCGGAAGTCACCGTGTTAAGCGACAGCTTTAGCCATCAGGTATTCTGACTCCTTTTCTATATATATGTGAATGACATGCCCATCAGTGTCAAGTGTAAGCTTCTGTTGTATGCAGACGACAGTGTTATGTTAGTATTCTGTAACGACCCCACAAGATACAGCTAATGCTCACTAGAACTGTAGTCCTGTGGCAGATGGTTAGTAAGCAACAAACTAGCGCTACACCTCGGGACAACTGAAGCTGTACACACTCTTTGGTACGAAAAGTAAACTGAAAAGGGTAAATACTTTTAATGTCCAGTATAATAGGGAACCCATCACTTCAGTATCCTCAGTGATATATCTGGGAATTCCTTTTGACCCAAACATGTCAGAGGAATTGACAGGAAACAGTATAGTAAAAGAGGTAATGACAGACTGAAACTCCTCTAAAGGACCCCAATGGATGTAAGTAAATGGCCCCAATGGAAATAAGTAAAGGGCCCCAATGGAAATAAGTAAAGGACCCCAATGGAAATAAGTAAAGGACCCCAATGGAAATAAGTAAAGGACCCCAATGGAAATAAGTAAAGGGCCCCAATGGAAATAAGTAAAGGACCCCAATGGAAATAAGTGATAATTCTGAACCACCGTAACCAGAAAGGCACAAGGGGAAAACGAACACAATTTTGTAGTACCTCAGTCAGCGGTCAGGTTTCAAACACCTTTTAATATATAACAATAAAGAAGTGAAACGTATTGCCTGTCTTAGCACGAGCCAGGTCAAGAAGAAAGTCATGCGGTACCTAACGAATGAAACTGCAGCTTTCACTGAAAGCTGATCCTCTCTTTAATGTTAATGTAAAGAACTCAATATATTCACATTGGATCTCCTCCATTCTAACTGATTTTCACACAGCTGAGTTACTTAGCTGTACTAAACTTATTTACACTTTCCGAGAGTGTATACGTATTTATAATATATATATATATATATATATATATATATATATATATATATATATATATATATATATATATATATATATATATATATATACTAACTATATATGTATGTATGTATATATATATATATATATATATATATATATGCAATAAGATCACAGTAAACAGGTGATTTCCAGATATGTAAACAACACTCTGAAAAAATAGAGAAATTCCAAAAACAACTTTCGTATTCTCACTTATCAAAGAACTATAGAAATACAAAGCATCCAAGGAAGCTCTATAAGGGGTCTGGCTTAACACCTCACTATCAGATCCTAACAGTTAAACACCTGACGCGCCATTGCTTGGATAGGTCCTTTGCACAACTCACCCTATTCTTCTACCCAAGAAAATTTAAAAATTATTTGTCAGTGTATTATTAAATTCTTTAAATTCTATTAATTATAAATGAATCAATTTATAAACCACGAGAAATATTCTTATTATTGTCGAAACTGCTTTGTAGAGCAAGATTCAATTATATTACTGTCGATATGGACATGATACACTTTCTCAACTTTTTGAAAAATCAATTGGATGGTTAAAACCTCTCACACATTGAATAAATGAGCATTGGAATCTTGTCAGTTCTAATGCTATGTTTATGTTGTTTAATCTTAGTTCGAGACTTTCACCAGTTTGACCATCAATAAACTTTATCACTTAAATTTTATAAGATCTTATGAACCATCCATCAGCATTTTGGGAGATTCTTTATCAAAGTTTTTACTGTATCAAGATTTTGAATACAACTTTAATATTAAAGTCTTGAAGAGAGGCATATCAACCCAGAGTTTTCTGTGTGAGAACCAACATATTTTTAGTTGAATAAGGCTAGTTTGTCCCTTTTTGGATTAATAAAAGTATTTCTAGCAACTTTAAAGATTTATCAATTACATTTTCTTGGGTATTTTAAATCATTACCTATTTCATAAATTTTCATTTGTAATCCCTGAGTTCATAGATGAGAAATATCCCAAAGTATTAGAAATAGGTAATGATTTAAAATATTAAATGTAATTGATAAATCTTTAAAGTGCTAAATACTTTTTGTCAAAAAACAACCAGTATGTTGGTTCTTCCACCGAAAACTTTGGTTGAAATAACAGCCTATGTCTTAGACACGGTTAAATATTCAAAATCTTGATACCAGTAAAAGGCTTTTGATAAAAATAACGATGAGATATGTCTATGGAATTCGCTATAAGCGCGATGTGCGATCAAAACTGATAAAAAATCTCGAACTGAATTAAGTGAAAGCTTGCAAAATATGGCATTGGGGCTGGACGAAGTTCCGGTAACTTATTTATTCGTAGTGAAGACACGGCCGTCGGTGTTTTCAAAAATTGATGACATCAGCTGAAGTCATGATCATTTGTCTTGTTTCATAAGCGTACGGTGCAATGTATAGATATTTCTTTGATTTACTCAAATTGAACCATTGTAATTGTGGAAGCAATACACTGAACAAATAATTTTCTTGGTGAAATAATTTATTAAGGTGAATGAACCTATCCAGGACAGATAAACACTCATCAAGTATTGTGGATCTGTGTGGTCTTCTTTGACTTATACTCATGTATCTTTACTTTCCATAATTCACTGATGTATGATGTTCTGCTTACCAGAATATCTATTTTTCAAGTATTCCTTTACGCCTCTCCCTCATATGTATATATATGTTGATCTCTGGCTGAAGAGACTCGAGCCTACGAACCCTTAGGACAAGGTACTCATTGCTTCTGTCTACCACAATGGATCAGAGTTGTGTGTATATTTACGCCTGCTCATAATTCCTTGCATTGTTCAAATCTCTGTAAGGCGTGATGCATGCAGGGATGAGATGAAAAGCTGTAACCTTCCTGGCTGGCTGCCTTGGATCACACCGTGCAGCATATGTGCTACACGCCAGGTATTGTCAGTGTGAGTGGGTGGTAAGAAGCACTGCGTACCACCTTGTCCTAAGGTTTACGTAGGTTCGAGTCTCCTTCAGCCAGAGATCAATATATATATATATATATATATATATATATATATATATATATATATATATATATATATATATATATATATATATATATATATATATATATTAAATCATATCTACATACGTACTGACTTTTGGGGGTGTTAGTGGACTGGTGTGGGTCGCATTCTGGGTGTTAGTGGACTGGTGTGGGTGGCATCCTGGGTGTTAGTGGACTGGTGTGGGTCACATCCTGGGTGTTAGTGGACTGATGTGGGTGGCATCCTGGGTGTTAGTGGACTGGTGTGGGTCACATCCTGGGTGTTATTGGACTGGTGTGGGTCGCATCCTGGGTGTTAGTGGACTGGTGTGGGGTCGCATCCTGGGTGTTAGTGGACTGGTGTGGGTCACATCCTGGGTGATAGTGGATAGGTGAGGGTCACATCCTGGGTGTTAGTGGACTGGTGTGGGTCACATCCTGGGTGTTACTGGACTGGTGTGGGTCGCATCCTGGGTGTTAGTGGACTGGTGTGGTTGCATCCTGGGTGTTAGTGGACTGGTGTGGGTCACATCCTGGATGTTATTGGACTGGTGTGGGTCGCATCATGGGTGTTAGTGGACTGGTGTGGGATCACATCCTGGGTGTTAGTGGACTGGTGTGTGTCACATCCTGGGAGTTAGTGGACTGGTGTGGGTCGCATCCTGGGTGTTAGTGGACTGGTGTGGGTGGCATCCTGGTTGTTAGTGGACTGGTGTGGGTCACATCCTGGGTGTTAGTGGACTGATGTGGGTGGCATCCTGGGTGTTAGTGGACTGGTGTGGGTCACATCCTGGGTGTTAGTGGACTGGTGTGGGTCGCATCCTGGGTGTTAGTGGACTGGTGTGGGGTCGCATCCTGGGTGTTAGTGGACTGGTGTGAGTCACATCCTGGGTGTTAGTGGACTGGTGTGGGTCACATCCTGGGTGTTATTGGACTGGTGTGGGTCGCATCCCGGGTGTTAGTGGACTGGTGTGAGTCACATCCTGGGTGTTAGTGGACTGGTGTGGGTCGCATCCTGGGATAAAACTGACCTAATTTGCGGGAAATGCTCAGCATAACAAGCGACTTTCTATATAGTAGTATGTCACTGATGTCAGCTATGGTCTGTATACCTTGTACATGTATTTGTATACCTTGTACATGTACTTGTATACCTTGTACATGTACTTGTATACCTTGTACATGTACTGATATACCTTGTACATGTACTTGTATACCTTGTACATGTACTTGTATACCTTGTACATGTACTGGCATACCTTGTACATGTACTTGTATACCTTGTACATGTACTTGTATACCTTGTACATGTACTTGTATACCTTGTACATGTACTTGTATACCTTGTACATGTACTTGTATACCTTGTACATGTACTTGTATACCTTGTACATGTACTTGTATACCTTGTACATGTACTTGTATACCTTGTACATGTACTTGTATACCTTTTACATGTACTTGTATACCTTGTACATGTACTGGTATACCTTGTACATATACTTGTATACCTTGTACATGTACTGGTATACCTTGTACATGTACTTGTATACCTTGTACATGTACTTGTATACCTTGTACATGTACTTGTATACCTTGTACATGTACTTGTATACCTTGTACATGTACTTGTATACCTTGTACATGTACTTGTATACCTTGTACATGTACTTGTATACCTTGTACATGTACTTGTATACCTTGTACATGTACTTGTATACCTTGTACATGTACTGGTATACCTTGTACATGTACTTGTATACCTTGTACATGTACTGGTATACCTTGTACATGTACTTGTATACCTTGTACATGTACTTGTATACCTTGTACATGTACTGGTATACCTTGTACATGTACTGGTATACCTTGTACATGTACTTGTATACCTTGTACATGTACTTGTATACCTTGTACATGTACTGGTATACCCTGTACATGTACTGGTATACCTTGTACATGTACTTGTATACCTTGTACATGTACTGGTATACCTTGTACATGTACTTGTATACCTTGTACATGTACTTGTATGAATAAATATTATTATTCTGTATTTGGTCAGAAACTGTGTTAAAATATATTTAAAATAAATATTGCTCTCATTAAATAGTTAATAATCTGCCCTATAATAATCTGCCCTATAATAATCTGCCCTATAATAATCTGCCCTATAATAATCTGCCCTATAATAATCTGCTCTATAATGTGACAATAGCAAGTAATACTAATAACAATGGGCATAAATGACCATAGTTTTTAAAGGGGTGTACCGTTAAGCCATCGGAAGGCCTCGGTCAGATGACCAAAAGTTCCAAAGGCGGGTCATCTGACTAAGACCCGCGTAAGGAAACACTTGTCCTGTTTCCTGACGAACTTAACCTATGCTATGCTATGCTGTAGATTCTAGGTAAGACCCCCAATAAGGGGTGAGATGGGAAGTGTGGATAGAGGAAGAATAGGTTGGTTAGAGGAAGGGTTTTTGTAAGAGGAAAAGAACCAGGGCTTAACCCAGTAGCTGAGCTGATGGAGATTCAGGAGGTCGTGCGCAACATGGGCACTGGAGGGGGGGGAGGATGGGGCGACAAAGCTTGATCGCAGGTTTGTAGATGAATTCTATTCAAGATTGATGGACTGAATACATCGACTCAAGGTTGAGGGACTGATTACCTCATTCTCCTCCTGTTCTTAAAGTTTCTCCTACGTATGGACTGATGAAGCCACTGTGTGGCGAAACGTTTCCTCAATAAAGATACCCAAGAGTTGCACATGTGTCTAATTGATCGCAGGTACAAGGGCGATATTAAAGGTCCATACCTGTGAGTTACAGGTTAGTGATTCAAGATTTTAGCAAGGTTATTTGTATATAGAAATTTGGTCAGGTGCTAGTAGAGAGTAGAAGAGGTTGTGTGTGTGTGCTGGTCTGCGTAGTTCGTCATCTAAGTATGAGGTCCGGTACACGTTTAGTGCAGGGATGTTTGCACGGGCGTGGATGGACTCACTTGTGATGAATTCATCCCAGCAGGTGTTAAACACCCAGCGTAAGGCTTTGTTCTGGATGCGTTGTAATTTACGTTGGTTTGTCACAGATGCTAGGGAGAGGGCTAGTGGGCAGTAAGTTATTAGTGGACGAATGAGGGTTTTGTATAGGAATAGTTTAGTTTGTATGGAGGCCTTAGCTTGAATAGCCCCGATAGAGCATTGGATTCAATGGCTTGCTTCTGGTTAATGTGTAAGTGTACTCGCATGTTTTGGTCTAGAAGTTCTCCTAGGACGTTGGTTGTCCGTGAGACAGGGATGTTAGTGTGGGTATCAGCTATCCTGAGTGTTACTGGAGGGGGTGGTTCGCGTTTCCTGTAGTGGAAGTAGGTGATCTGGTGGCTAAAACTCCCGCTTCACACACGGAGGGCCCGGGTTCGATTCCCGGCGGGTGGAAATTCCGACACGTTTCATTACACCTACTGTCCTGTTCACCTAGCAGCAAATAGGTACCTGGGTGTTAGTCGACTGGTGTGGGTCGCATCCTGGGGGACAAGATTAAGGACCCCAATGGAAATAAGTTAGACAGTCCTCGATGACGCACTGACTTTCTTGGGTTATCCTGGGTGACTAACCCTCCGGGGTTAAAAATCCGAACGAAATCTTATCTTATCTTATCTTAACCTAACCTAGTAAGTAGTACGCCAGGCTGTATCTACTTTTAGAGAAACTTTGAGAGAAAAAAACACGTCCTCCTGAGGACGTAAAAAAGACGGTAATATTAGGCTCTCCAGAGCCTAGTATTACTTTCAGTAATAATATTAACCAATGTATTTTAGGGAAAATGCCCCAATAAAAGGTGAGAAGTTTATCATAGTTATCTATACGAAATTTATTAAAGAAAACGAATAAATTCCTGCAATTAACAGAAAACTTATATTTAGCGTTAACTACTGTAAAATTGTTAGGTACATTTTTTCCAGATGCTGCTAATGTGACATTTTATTGTGGCAAAGTTTCACTCTTCAGGAGATTTGTCAAGCCGTTGACACAATGAAAAATCACGTTAGTTGTATATGTCCATTTGCCTAATATTCTGTTGGTAATTCAAGTATTATTAACATAAGTACGTTTATTCAAGAACAGTTACACGTAAATACAGTTACATAAATTATCATACACAGCAGCACGTGCGGGTAGATTACCTTGGATAACCAAAGAAAGTCAGAAAAGTGACTTATTTCAATTGTAATACCTTATTTTAAACATTAAAATAGATAAAGATTTACATTCCAGACGAGATAGAGACACTTATGCAGCATATGGGAATCTTTATTCAGGAAACGTTTCGCCACACAGTGGCTTCATCAGTCCAATACAAAGAGGAAGGCGTAAGGAGAGGAGGAGTATGAGGTAATCAGTCCCTCAGCCTGGAGTCGATGTGTTCAGTCCATCAAACGTTTCCTGAATAAAGATTCCCATATGTTGCATAAGTGTCTCAATCTTCAACTTGTCGGTTTTTCAAACCATTCATCACAACTGTCAGACACTGCAGCATCATGGGATCTTGTTACAAAGAATTCTTCAACACTTGTTCAACCTTTGGACGAAGACCTACTTCGACTAGTGGATGGTACCACTATGACCCCACCTCCGCCTGCTTCACCTCACCTCACTACAGTATATAAGCCACGTCTACGGCCCTATGCTGTACATTCTACAAGATTGATGGACTGAACACATCGACTCCAGGCTGAGGGACTGATTACCTCATACTCCTCCTCTCCTTACGCCTTCCTCTTTGTATTGGACTGATGAAGCCACTGTGTGGCGAAACGTTTCCTGAATAAAGATTCCCATATGCTGCATAACTGTCTCTATCTTCAACTTGTCGGTTTTTCAAACCATTCATCACAACTGTCAGGTACATGTATGTTAGCCGCACCACAAATAATTTTCCTCCCTTTTTGTCGCTACATTCATTAGGTACCTTTAGGCTGCCTTCCTGAACAGGCTCATGCTATGACTGGCTTCGGTACGTCTGTTCCACTCCTTTATTGCTGCACAATAAAATGTATTTTAAGCCTGGCCACTGACTGTGGGTACTACAAAGTTGTGCTAGATAAGATTATGTTAGGATTTTTAACCCCAGTGGGTTAGTTACCTAGGATAACCCCAAGAAAGGCAGTGCGTCATCGAGGACTCTTTGTCTTATTTTCATAGGGTGTCTTCACCTTGCCCCCCAGGATGCGATCCACACCATTCGACTAACGCCCAGGTACCTACTTGCTAGGTGGACAGGTCCACAAGTGTAATGAAAAGTGTCCATTGATTTCACTCTTGCCAGGAGTCAAACCAGAACCCAGAACCCTCAGCGTGTGAAGAGAGTGCTTTTCAAGCCGGGCCACGGGGCCCCTTCCCCTACTACTATAATTGTTTTAGGAGCATAAGAATGAAGGAACACTGTCGAAGTCCTACTGGCCTATACAAGGCAAGTCCTTAGTGTAGTATGGTTGCATATGGTGTGGTGGCAGTGGTATGGTCTCATGTGGTGCGGTAACAGTGGTATTGTTGCAAGTCAAGTGGCGTGGTGGCAGTGGTATGGTTGTAAGTGGCGTGGTGACAGTGGTATGGTTGTAAGTGGTGTGGTGGCATTGGTAAATGAGATATTTTGCATCAGCTGGTGATCTGGTTATGTTAATAACAAGAAAGGTTGTGTAACAAACACTTGTATTGTCCGTGATTATGTCACCTTATAGAGGAGTTGTTATGCTTGTCCAAATGTGATCAACGTAAGATGTAGACGTCTTACTAATTCACGTGGTTTTTGGTTATTGAGGTAAATGATATTCTGTTATATATGTTAATTTGGAAACCAGATATTTGTAGGCCGTCTGCCTGGAAGAGATTATTATAATCATGAAGGAGCGCTACACCCGTAGGGATTATACAGAGCCTGTGCGTGGGGGGGGTAGGAGATAGATCTGTGCTCCAGTTCCCTGAATTAAGCCTGGATACCGTCCACATCCCCCCCCCCAGGATTTGTATATTCCTACGGGTTTAGCGCTTCCCCCTTGATTATAATAATATATTTTAAGCTATTTGTTTATATTCAATTAAAAGTTGTTTATCTTATTTTGCTATAATTTCTTTTTCTATGTTTTCTTGTCACAAGGAGGAGGAGGCTCGTTCAAAAGCTCTTTGAGAATCGTTAGGACCCTTAAATCCTTGAACCTTCATACCATTGTTGGTGTTGATCTTGATTCTCTGGTACTCTCCCGACCCGGGTCTTTTCCAGGTAGTGATCCGGTCTTGGGAGTGTCTTGAGACCTATGTCTCCCATGAAAGGTGGTACAAGTACTTCCTCATCGTCTGGAACCAACTGTCCCCAGGCCTATTCCCTTTCCCCGCCCTCACGGGGCTCGTAGGGAGAAGCTAGGTCTCTGGTCTGCCATCTTCCCCGCCCCTGGGGGGGTGGGCTCGTGGGAATGGCAGTCTTGTAAACTGCAGGTGGTAGCAAGCTCTAGCTCTGGCACCTTCCCTGCCCTAAGAGGGTTCGTGGGAGTGGTGTCGGCTCACCTTCACAGTAGTTGTGTAGCGTTAGCAGTCTTGCC
Source organism: Cherax quadricarinatus (assembly GCF_038502225.1). Classification (NCBI taxonomy): domain Eukaryota; kingdom Metazoa; phylum Arthropoda; class Malacostraca; order Decapoda; family Parastacidae; genus Cherax; species Cherax quadricarinatus. The sequence goes on from NC_091391.1 coordinate 8,987,009, forward strand.
TAACTGTAAGCATTCACAATAGATATATTTTATCAAGACCTTCTGAAGGGATAACTTCGGAATGGAATTTAGTTTTCTGGTAACTGTGTTTCCTATTCTCTGTCTGTCTGTATCTCTCCCCCTCCTCTTTCTCTCTCCCCCCTCTTTCTCTCCCCCCCCCCCTCTTTCTCTCTCCCCGATACGAATAAAGTAAATTCAATATTCTTTGAGGCTCTGGATAATCCATAAATTATGTCGCTCGCTTCATATTAGCAACATTTATCTTGGCTGTTAAGCTTATTGTCGACAGTGTTTACCAGGACTTCACCACCACGATCCATAATTCTTAGTGTACACCGGGAAGTCCAGGGTCCTTCTACTGAGTCAGGTGTCCACCAACTGAGTCAAGTGTCCACCAGATGTCAAGTGTCCACCAGATGTCAAGTGTCCACCAGATGAGCTAAGTGTCCACCAACTGAGTCAAGTGTCCACCAGATGAGTTAAGTGCCCACTGAGTCAGGTGTCCGCCAAGATACCAGATATTTACTCAGTGTAGCTTGCCACCTGCAGCGTCCATCATTACCTGAATTTATCAATCTTATTACAGTTGTATGTAACATCAAATATGGACTCAGGAGTTCCAGTTTTGGTGCGTTTACTGCGGGTGTGGACCTGAGTGATCAGTCACCACACCTGGCGACTCTGGCCATCACCAGACTCATCACTCTCACCATTATCAGCCTTTCCACATCTCGTCAGACAATACCACCATTATCCCTTCACACCACAAACACCACTAGGTATAAGACAACATCAACAACCCTCCCTATTGAGGCAGGATGAGTGAGTGTCAAGTGTGGGTAATATTCAGAGTTACACAGTATTTCCTAGCATACTTTCAATTAGATTTCACGTAATCTGGTCCTACTGTGTAAGCATATTATACTTGCGGATATTTTCTACAATTATTCTCTTATTTTACCTTAATAGATGTAAAATAGTTAGGTTCATAGGAATTCTGAGAGCAATGATCTTATGTGTTCACGTGGTGAAGAATGGCAGTGAATTGGCCACCTCCCTGGCCACCTCCCTGGCCACCTCCCTGGCCACCTCTCTGGCCACCTCCCTGGCCACCTCCCTGGCCACCTAAACTAACTTTCTCCTGCCCATCTCACAAGACAATGAATCGTAAGACATGATAAATAACAATAATAATGTCTTTATTTACTGCAAGTACATGTACAAGGTATACAAGTACATGTACAAGGTATACAAGTACATGTACAAGGTATACAAGTACATGTACAAGGTATACAAGTACATGTACAAGGTATACAAGTACATGTACAAGGTATACAAGTACATGTACAAGGTATACAAGTACATATACAAGGTATACAAGTACATGTACAAGGTATACAAGTACATGTACAAGGTGTACAAGCACATGTACAAGGTATACAAGTACATATACAAGGTATACAAGTACATGTACAAGGTATACAAGTACATGTACAAGGTGTACAAGCACATGTACAAGGTATACAAGTACATGTACAAGGTATACCAGTACATGTACAAGGTATACAAGTACATGTACAAGGTATACAGATCATAGCTGACATCAGTGACATACTACTATATAGAAAGCTGCTTGTTATGCTGAGCATTTCCTGCAAATTAGGTCAGTTTAGTCCCAGGATGCAACCCACACCAGTCCACTAACACCCAGGATGCGACCCACACCAGTCCACTAACACCCAGGATGCAACCCACACCAGTCCACTAACACCCAGGATGCAACCCACACCAGTCCACTAACACCCAGGATGTGACCCACACCAGTCCACTAACACCCAGGATGCAACCCACACCAGTCCACTAACACCCAGGATGTGACCCACACCAGTCCACTAACACCCAGGATGTGACCCACACCAGTCCACTAACACCCAGGATGCAACCCACACCAGTCCACTAACACCCAGGTACCTATTTTAGCGATGGGTGAACGTGGACAAAATCACACTGTGTGACTTTGTAAATTGTCGTCGTAAGCTCTTCTCTGGCATGTACGAGTTGTTTGTATATTGTTCCAGTCGCGGAATTATACCTTTTTCTTATTCTACCCGTACACTTCAATCATTTCCCCCTCATTCTGTGCTTTTCAAGGGAGTAGGTTCTGGTCTCAAGTTATATTCCCAGTAAACATCACTTATACTTAAGACTGTTGTAATTTTCTCCTCCTCCTCTGAATGTTATTGCTGTATAGTCCTTGTGGCTCCGCGCTTCTTTTTGATTATAATAATAATAATAATCTGAATGTTATTCAAATAATTTATAATTATTCTGCAGTATGGAGACAATAACTTTATGCTTGAACATTAAAATGGTAGAAAATACCAGTCTGATACTTATCCTAAGACAGTTTTTCCACTCTTCAAGTATTCTTTACTCCAATATATATAGAATCGGTTATAAATGACCATTATTTTAAAAGGGGTGGACCAGTAAGCCAGCGGAAGGCCTCAGTCAGATGACCAAAGCTCCAAAGTCGGGTCATCAACTAAGACCCGCGTCAGGAAACACTTGTCCTGTTTCCTGACAAACCTTACCTAGCCTAACTTTTATTCCAATGTAATTACCTGGAGTTTACCTGGAGAGAGTTCCGGGGGTTAACGCCCCTTCGGCCCGGTCTGTAACCAGGCTTCCTGGTGGATCAGAGCCTGATCAACCAGGCTGTTACTGCTGGTTGCACGCAATTCAACGTACGAACCACAGCCCGGGTGGTCAGGTACTGACTTTAGGTGCTTGTCCAGTGCCAGCTTGAAGACTGCCAGAGGTCTATTGGTAATCCCCCTTATGTATGCTGGGAGGCAGTTGAACAGTCTCGGGCCCCTGACACTTATTGTATGGTCTCTTAACGTGCTAGTGACACCCCTGCTTTTCATTGGGGGGGATGTTGCATCGTCTGCCGAGTATTTTGCTTTCGTTGTGAGTGATTTTCGTGTGCAAGTTCGGTACTAGTCCCTCTAGGATTTTCCAGGGAGTACAGGTTCAGGAACCTCAAGCGCTCCCAGTAATTGAGGTGTTTTATCTCCGTTATGCGCGCCGTGAAGGTTCTCTGTACATTTTCTAGGTCAGCAATTTCACCTGCCTTGAAAGGTGCTGTTAGTGTGCAGCAATATTCCAGCCTAGATAGAACAAGCGACCTGAAGAGTGTCATCATGGGCTTGGCATCCCTAGTTTTGAAGGTTCTCATTATCCATCCTGTCATTTTTCTAGCAGATGCGATTGATGCAATGTTATGGTCCTAGAAGGTGAGATCTTCCGACATGATCACTCCCAGGTCTTTGACGTTGGTGTTTCGCTCTATTTTGTGGCCAGAATTAGTTTTGTACTCTCACGAAGTTTTAATTTCCTCGTGTTTACCATATCTGAGTAATTGAAATTTCTCATCGTTGAACTTCATATTGTTTTCTGCGGCCCACTGAAAGATTTGGTTGATGTCCGCCTGGAGCCTTGCAGTGTCTGCAATGGAAGACTGTCATGCAGATTCGGGTGTCATCTGCAAAGGAAGACACGGTGCTGTGGCTGACATCCTTGTCTATGTCGGATATGAAGATGAGGAACAAGATGGGAGCTAGTACTGTGCCTTGTGGAACAGAGCTTTTCACCGTAGCTGCCTCGTACTTTACTCTGTTGACGACTACTCTCTGTGTTCTGCTAGTGAGGAAATTATAGATCCATCGACCGACTTTTCCTGTTATTCCTTTAGCGCGCATTTTGTGCGCTATTACGCCATGGTCACACTTGTCGAAGGCTTTTGCAAAGTCTGTATATATTACATCTGCATTCTTTTTGTCTTCTAGTGCATTTAGGACCTTGTCGTAGTGATCCAATAGTTGAGACAGACAGGAGCGACCTGTTCTAAACCCATGTTGCCCTGCCATTCCTTACGAAACAGTAATATCACAATGTAATAAGGTGAACCCCCTCCCCCCCTCCTGATTAAATTATTCACATGTGGTACATAAATTTTCCATGATGAACTTCAGAAATATTCATTATTATTACTGATAATATTGTGATTATTACTATTTATGTAAATAATACTGTTAAATATTTGGACCCTTTTCTTCTGTGCAACGGTAAACATGGTCAGAGTATTATTGATATATAAACAGGTCATCTGTAGTTGATTTGCAACTATTATTATTAGTGTAAAAGCTGTAAATCAAGAAAAGAAAGGTATTTATTGTGGCCATTCTCGCATGTTGATTTTTTATCATTGGTGGTCCGGTATTTTTCACGAGGATTTTTGTTTATTTTTCACGATTATTTTTCTTGTATTAGTATTCATTGTAAGAATTATTGTGAGTAGAAATAAGGTTTATAGAGGCGAGTTGACCTTCTTGTGTAGAAATAAGAGTCACTATTCCAAACAAGAGAGGGAACACGAGGAAGGGTTCCCTAACAACTCTCACACCTTTGTCGGGTTAAGTAGCCTTTTTTGACTCACGAAATCGTAATGACACGATTGCAAACAAACCATACTATGGACGGGGATAGAACCCGCGATCAGAGACTCTCTGATCGCGGGTTGTATCCCCGTCTGTGGTATGGTTTGTTAGCCTTTTTTGACTTCTCATACTGATTATTCTGCTGCTAACAAGGTTCAACAGCAACCAGGGCCCCCGCTAACATACCTACAAAGTAGTTAATGTTTATGGGTTGCTGAAGAGATACCTAAGAGTTAGCGGAATCAACCAGAGATACTGAGGAAAGAAATAGTTTCTAGAGACCTTGAAACCCTAGTCATGGAGGATCAGTCCAGGATTGTAATCTGGGATTTGGAATATCTCAATAGTTGCCTGATGAAGGAAGGTATCAAGGCATTAAACCCAGGGAGGTAAACTCAGACAGTATGTTAAAGCAAGAGAATTCCTCGGGGACTGTGTGTGGTAGTAGTCCTAGGATCAGAATGCATATTCTACTGTAATACTGGGGATGATCCTAAGATTTCAGAAATATATTTGCTCCTATTAATTTTTGTCTTTGGTGCCAACACTTTCAGATATCATTGTAATGTGTTCATTAAATTGTAAGTGGTTTATTTTGGGTATGTTTTACTTCCCCCTTTAAGCCATGTGTATAAGGTTCATTTGTCAGAGGTTACATTGAATAAAATATGTATCAGTTTTTCTGGAGAGTCAAGCCCCTAATGAGGTAACTACTGCTCAATTATCAGGCCCAGGTACCCTAAGAGCCAGTATTTTTCAGGACCCTTATCTTGTTATAACTATCCTGTAAGATTTTCTTAATGGGTTTTCTCCTGCTCTAACCCAAACCTGCTGCCACCACCTGCTCTAAAAAAAGCAGGTGGCGGCAGCATACTTCTGAGAGACACTACCTTCTATTCTCTCATATCCTAGTAATTTTCCCTGCTATTTGTTTTCTATATTCTCACACTATTTTTGTCCACTCCGAGTCTCTATCTGAGGGATGACACAATATGGCATCGTCTGGTGCTTTCTCGACCCCAGGGTGGAACTGGGGTGGAGTCTACCTGGAAGCTGCATTCCCCAGGGTGGAACTGGGGTGGAGTCTACCTGGAAGCTGCATTCCCCAGGGTGGAACTGGGGTGGAGTCTACCTGGAAGCTGCATTCCCCAGGGTGGAACTGGGGTGGAGTCTACCTGGAAGCTGCATTCCCCAGGGTGGAACTGGGATGGAGTCTACCTGGAAGCTGCATTCCCCAGGGTGGAACTGGGGTGGAGTCTACCTGGAAGCTGCATTCCCCAGGGTGGAACTGGGGTGGAGTCTACCTGGAAGCTGCATTCCCCAGGGTGGAACTGGGGTGGAGTCTACCTGGAAGCTGCATTCCCCAGGGTGGAACTGGGATGGAGTCTACCTGGAAGCTGCATTCCCCAGGGTGGAACTGGGGTGGAGTCTACCTGGAAGCTGCATTCCCCAGGGTGGAACTGGGGTGGAGTCTACCTGGAAGCTGCATTCCCCAGGGTGGAACTGGGGCGGAGTCTACCTGGAAGCTGCATTCCCCAGGGTGGAACTGGGATGGAGTCTACCTGGAAGCTGCATTCCCCAGGGTGGAACTGGGGTGGAGTCTACCTGGAAGCTGCATTCCCCAGGGTGGAACTGGGGTGGAGTCTACCTGGAAGCTGCATTCCCCAGGGTGGAACTGGGGTGGAGTCTACCTGGAAGCTGCATTCCCCAGGGTGGAACTGGGGTGGAGTCTACCTGGAAGCTGCATTCCCCAGGGTGGAACTGGGGTGGAGTCTACCTGGAAGCTGCATTCCCCAGGGTGGAACTGGGGTGGAGTCTACCTGGAAGCTGCATTCCCCAGGGTGGAACTGGGGTGGAGTCTACCTGGAAGCTGCATTCCCCAGGGTGGAACTGGGGTGGAGTCTACCTGGAAGCTGCATTCCCCAGGGTGGAACTGGGGTGGAGTCTACCTGGAAGCTGCATTCCCCAGGGTGGAACTGGGGTGGAGTCTACCTGGAAGCTGCATTCCACAGGGTGGAACTGGGGTGGAGTCTACCTGGAAGCTGCATTCCCCAGGGTGGAACTGGGGTGGAGTCTACCTGGAAGCTGCATTCCCCAGGGTGGAACTGGGGTGGAGTCTACCTGGAAGCTGCATTCCCCAGGGTGGAACTGGGGTGGAGTCTACCTGGAAGCTGCATTCCCCAGGGTGGAACTGGGGTGGAGTCTACCTGGAAGCTGCATTCCCCAGGGTGGAACTGGGGTGGAGTCTACCTGGAAGCTGCATTCCCCAGGGTGGAACTGGGGTGGAGTCTACCTGGAAGCTGCATTCCCCAGGGTGGAACTGGGGTGGAGTCTACCTGGAAGCTGCATTCCCCAGGGTGGAACTGGGGTGGAGTCTACCTGGAAGCTGCATTCCCCAGGGTGGAACTGGGGTGGAGTCTACCTGGAAGCTGCATTCCCCAGGGTGGAACTGGGGTGGAGTCTACCTGGAAGCTGCATTCCCCAGGGTGGAACTGGGGTGGAGTCTACCTGGAAGCTGCATTCCCCAGGGTCCCCAGGGGAACTGGGGTGGAGTCTACCTGGAAGCTGCATTCCCCAGGGTGGAACTGGGGTGGAGTCTACCTGGAAGCTGCATTCCCCAGGGTGGAACTGGGGTGGAGTCTACCTGGAAGCTGCATTCCCCAGGGTGGAACTGGGGTGGAGTCTACCTGGAAGCTGCATTCCCCAGGGTGGAACTGGGGTGGAGTCTACCTGGAAGCTGCATTCCCCAGGGTGGAACTGGGGTGGAGTCTACCTGGAAGCTGCATTCCCCAGGGTGGAACTGGGGTGGAGTCTACCTGGAAGCTGCATTCCCCAGGGTGGAACTGGGGTGGAGTCTACCTGGAAGCTGCATTCCCCAGGGTGGAACTGGGGTGGAGTCTACCTGGAAGCTGCATTCCCCAGGGTGGAACTGGGGTGGAGTCTACCTGGAAGCTGCATTCCCCAGGGTGGAACTGGGGTGGAGTCTACCTGGAAGCTGCATTCCCCAGGGTGGAACTGGGGTGGAGTCTACCTGGAAGCTGCATTCCCCAGGGTGGAACTGGGGTGGAGTCTACCTGGAAGCTGCATTCCCCAGGGTGGAACTGGGGTGGAGTCTACCTGGAAGCTGCATTCCCCAGGGTGGAACTGGGGTGGAGTCTACCTGGAAGCTGCATTCCCCAGGGTGGAACTGGGGTGGAGTCTACCTGGAAGCTGCATTCCCCAGGGTGGAACTGGGGTGGAGTCTACCTGGAAGCTGCATTCCCCAGGGTGGAACTGGGGTGGAGTCTACCTGGAAGCTGCATTCCCCAGGGTGGAACTGGGGTGGAGTCTACCTGGAAGCTGCATTCCCCAGGGTGGAACTGGGGTGCAGTCTACCTGGAAGCTGCATTCCCCAGGGTGGAACTGGGGTGGACTCTACCTGGAAGCTGCATTCCCCAGAGTGGAACTGGGGTGGAGTCTACCTGGAAGCTGCATTCCCCAGGGTGGAACTGGGGTGGAGTCTACCTGGAAGCTGCATTCCCCAGGGTGGAACTGGGGTGGAGTCTACCTGGAACCTGCATTCCCCAGGGTGGAACTGGGGTGGAGTCTACCTGGAAGCTGCATTCTCCAGGGTGGAACTGGGGTGGAGTCTACCTGGAAGCTTCATTCCCCAGGGTGGAACTGGGGTGGAGTCTACCTGGAAGCTGCATTCCCCAGGGTGGAACTGGGGTGGAGTCTACCTGGAAGTTGCATTCCCCAGGGTGGAACTGGGGTGGAGTCTACCTGGAAGCTGCATTCCCCAGGGTGGAACTGGGGTGGAGTCTACCTGGAAGCTGCATTCCCCAGGGTGGAACTGGGGTGGAGTCTACCTGGAAGCTGCATTCCCCAGGGTGGAACTGGGGTGGAGTCTACCTGGAAGCTGCATTCCCCAGGGTGGAACTGGGGTGGAGTCTACCTGGAAGCTGCATTCCCCAGGGTGGAACTGGGGTGGAGTCTACCTGGAAGCTGCATTCCCCAGGGTGGAACTGGGGTGGAGTCTACCTGGAAGCTGCATTCCCCAGGGTGGAACTGGGGTGGAGTCTACCTGGAAGCTGCATTCCCCAGGGTGGAACTGGGGTGGAGTCTACCTGGAAGCTGCATTCCCCAGGGTGGAACTGGGGTGGAGTCTACCTGGAAGCTGCATTCCCCAGGGTGGAACTGGGGTGGAGTCTACCTGGAAGCTGCATTCCCCAGGGTGGAACTGGGGTGGAGTCTACCTGGAAGCTGCATTCCCCAGGGTGGAACTGGGGTGGAGTCTACCTGGAAGCTGCATTCCCCAGGGTGGAACTGGGGTGGAGTCTACCTGGAAGCTGCATTCCCCAGGGTGGAACTGGGGTGGAGTCTACCTGGAAGCTGCATTCCCCAGGGTGGAACTGGGGTGGAGTCTACCTGGAAGCTGCATTCCCCAGGGTGGAACTGGGGTGGAGTCTACCTGGAAGCTGCATTCCCCAGGGTGGAACTGGGGTGGAGTCTACCTGGAAGCTGCATTCCCCAGGGTGGAACTGGGGTGGAGTCTACCTGGAAGCTGCATTCCCCAGGGTGGAACTGGGGTGGAGTCTACCTGGAAGCTGCATTCCCCAGGGTGGAACTGGGGTGGAGTCTACCTGGAAGCTGCATTCCCCAGAGTGGAACTGGGGTGGAGTCTACCTGGAAGCTGCATTCCCCAGGGTGGAACTGGGGTGGAGTCTACCTGGAAGCTGCATTCCCCAGGGTGGAACTGGGGTGGAGTCTACCTGGAAGCTGCATTCCCCAGGGTGGAACTGGGGTGGAGTCTACCTGGAAGCTGCATTCTCCAGGGTGGAACTGGGGTGGAGTCTACCTGGAAGCTGCATTCCCCAGGGTGGAACTGGGGTGGAGTCTACCTGGAAGCTGCATTCCCCAGGGTGGAACTGGGGTGGAGTCTACCTGGAAGTTGCATTCCCCAGGGTGGAACTGGGGTGGAGTCTACCTGGAAGCTGCATTCCCCAGGGTGGAACTGGGGTGGAGTCTACCTGGAAGTTGCATTCCCCAGGGTGGAACTGGGGTGGAGTCTACCTGGAAGCTGCATTCCCCAGGGTGGAACTGGGGTGGAGTCTACCTGGAAGCTGCATTCCCCAGGGTGGAACTGGGGTGGAGTCTACCTGGAAGCTGCATTCCCCAGGGTGGAACTGGGGTGGAGTCTACCTGGAAGCTGCATTCCCCAGGGTGGAACTGGGGTGGAGTCTACCTGGAAGCTGCATTCCCCAGGGTGGAACTGGGGTGGAGTCTACCTGGAAGCTGCATTCCCCAGGGTGGAACTGGGGTGGAGTCTACCTGGAAGCTGCATTCCCCAGGGTGGAACTGGGGTGGAGTCTACCTGGAAGCTGCATTCCCCAGGGTGGAACTGGGGTGGAGTCTACCTGGAAGCTGCATTCCCCAGGGTGGAACTGGGGTGGAGTCTACCTGGAAGCTGCATTCCCCAGGGTGGAACTGGGGTGGAGTCTACCTGGAAGCTGCATTCCCCAGGGTGGAACTGGGGTGGAGTCTACCTGGAAGCTGCATTCCCCAGGGTGGAACTGGGGTGGAGTCTACCTGGAAGCTGCATTCCCCAGGGTGGAACTGGGGTGGAGTCTACCTGGAAGCTGCATTCCCCAGGGTGGAACTGGGGTGGAGTCTACCTGGAAGCTGCATTCCCCAGGGTGGAACTGGGGTGGAGTCTACCTGGAAGCTGCATTCCCCAGGGTGGAACTGGGGTGGAGTCTACCTGGAAGCTGCATTCCCCAGGGTGGAACTGGGGTGGAGTCTACCTGGAAGCTGCATTCCCCAGGGTGGAACTGGGGTGGAGTCTACCTGGAAGCTGCATTCCCCAGGGTGGAACTGGGGTGGAGTCTACCTGGAAGCTGCATTCCCCAGGGTGGAACTGGGGTGGAGTCTACCTGGAAGCTGCATTCCCCAGGGTGGAACTGGGGTGGAGTCTACCTGGAAGCTGCATTCCCCAGGGTGGAACTGGGGTGGAGTCTACCAGGAAGCTGCATTCCCCAGGGTGGAACTGGGGTGGAGTCTACCTGGAAGCTGCATTCCCCAGGGTGGAACTGGGGTGGAGTCTACCTGGAAGCTGCATTCCCCAGGGTGGAACTGGGGTGGAGTCTACCTGGAAGCTGCATTCCCCAGGGTGGAACTGGGGTGGAGTCTACCTGGAAGCTGCATTCCCCAGGGTGGAACTGGGGTGGAGTCTACCTGGAAGCTGCATTCCAACAACTAAAACAATCACAGAACTGGTTGGTCTCGCACTGATGGCAAGCCAGTTGTGTTATATATACCTACACCAAGTCATCATGGCAAGCCAGTTGTGTTATATATACCTACACCAAGTCATCATGGCAAGCCAGTTGTGTTATATATACCTACACCAAGTCATCATGGCAAGCCAGTTGTGTTATATATACCTACACCAAGTCATCATGGCAAGCCAGTTGTGTTATATATACCTACACCAAGTCATCATGGCAAGCCAGTTGTGTTATATATACCTACACCAAGTCATCATGGCAAGCCAGTTGTGTTATATATACCTACACCAAGTCATCATGGCAAGCCAGTTGTGTTATATATACCTACACCAAGTCTTCATGGCAAGCCAGTTGTGTTATATATACCTACACCAAGTCATCATGGCAAGCCAGTTGTGTTATATATACCTACACCAAGTCTTCATGGCAAGCCAGTTGTGTTATATATACCTACACCAAGTCATCATGGCAAGCCAGTTGTGTTATATATACCTACACCAAGTCTTCATGGCAAGCCAGTTGTGTTATATATACCTACACCAAGTCATCATGGCAAGCCAGTTGTGTTATATATACCTACACCAAGTCTTCAGCCTCAGTCTGTTGTGAGAAACCTTAAGAAATGAACTTGATCCGTCTCTCTGTCTCTCATGTCTTTTTTCATGACTTGGAACGCCAGCAGGTTTGTGAGACAGAATTTACTGTCCCTAAACCTGTGCGTTTTCTGGTTTACGAACCTTCTTATCTTAAAATATTTTACAAGTCTTGTTCTAAATATTCTTTCAGTTACCTTAGAATGTAAGTTAATTACCTTAGCATTTAGTTTAATGTAATCTGGCATCTAATTATAATTAACACGGACTGTTAGTAACCCAGGGTAAAAAAGATTAGTAAGTGTTAGAAAATATACCCAACGTTTTCCATTTGTTTGAGGATCGAACCCCAGTTTCTTATTGTGCAAAGTGAGTCTGCTACCAGATGAGCCACGAACCTCCAAATTAATAATTTTTCCAGTAATTTGTATGCAATAATTGATGGGGATATTAATGTTCATAAAAAAGTGTAGGAGTGTAACGTTAGTGTAACTTTTAAATGGTTGTGAGTCACCGTGTGAAGCGAGAGCCTCACACGACCACGGACTGGTGTGGGTCGCATCCTGGGTGTTAGTGGACTGGTGTGGGTCACACCCTGGGTGTTAGTGGACCGGTGTGGGTCGCATCATGGGTGTTAGTGGACTGGTGTGGGTCACATCCTGGGTGTTAGTGGACTGGTGTGGGTCACATCCTGGGTGTTAGTGGACTAGTGTGGGTCGCATCCTGGGTGTTAGTGGACTGGTGTGGGTCGCATCATGGGTGTTAGTGGACTGGTGTGGGTCACATCCTGGGTGTTAGTGGACTGGTGTGGGTGGCATCCTGGGTGTTAGTGGACTGATGTGGGTCACATCCTGGGTGTTAGTGGACTGGTGTGGGTCGCATCCTGGGTGTTAGTGGACTGATGTGGGTCACATCCTGGGTCTTAGTGGACTGGTGTGGGTCGCATCATGGGTGTTAGTGGACTGGTGTGGGTCACATCCTGGGTGTTAGTGGACTGATGTGGGTCACATCCTGGGTGTTAGTGGACTGGTGTGGGTCACATCCTGGGTGTTAGTGGACTGGCGTGGGTCACATCCTGGGTGTTAGTGGACTGGTGTGGGTCACATCCTGGGTGTTAGTGGACTGGTGTGGGTCGCATCCTGGGACAAAACTGACCTATTTTGCTGGAAATGCTCAGGATAACAAGCGGCTTTCTATATAGTAATTTGTCACTGATGTCAGCTATGGTCTGTATACCTTGTACATGTACTTGTATACCTTGTACGTGTACTTGTATACCTTGTACATGTACTTGTATACCTTGTACATGTTCTTGTATACCTTGTACATGTACTTGTATACCTTGTATATGTACTTGTATACCTTGTACATGTACTTGTATACCGTGTACATGTACTTGTATACCTTGTACATGTACTTGTATACCTTGTACATGTACTGGTATACCTTGTACATGTACTGGTATACCTTGTACATGTACTTGTATACCTTGTACATGTACTTGTATACCTTGTATATGTACTTGTATACCTTGTACATGTACTTGTATACCTTGTACATGTACTTGTATACCTTGTACATGTACTTGTATACCTTGTACATGTACTTGTATGCCTTGTACATGTACTTGTATACCTTTTACATGTACTTGTATACCTTGTGCATGTACTTGTATACCTTGTACATGTACTTGTATACCTTGTACATGTACTTGTATACCTGGTACATGTACTTGTATACCTTGTGCATGTACTTGTATACCTTGTACATGTACTTGTATTCCTTGTGCATGTACTTGTATACCTTGTACATGTACTTGTATACCTTGTACATGTACTTGTATACCTTGTACATGTACTTGTATATCTTGTACATATACTGATAGCAAATAAAGACATTATTATTATTATTATTATTATTATTATTATTATTATTATTATTATTATTATTATTATTATTATTATTATTATTATTATTCAAGACTACACCGTGTACGTCAGACCCATATTGGAGTATGTAGCAACATTATGGAACCCGAACCTTTTCAAGCACTTCAGAAAGCTAGAGAAAGTTTGCGGGAAAACTAGTCCCGGAACTAGGGGAAAATCAGTCTTACGACACTGGAAGACAAGAGGGATAGGTTGGCATAATTACCTGGAGTTTACCTGGAGAGGGTTTCGGGGGTCAACGCCCCCCCTATGGTGGATCAGGGTCTGATCAACCAGGCTGTTACTGCTGGCCGCACGCAAGCTTAAGTAAGAACCACAGCCCGGTTGGACAGGTACTGACTTTAGGTGCCTGTCCGGTGCCTTCTTAAAGACAGCCAGGGGTCTATTGGTAATCCCCCTTATGTATGCCGGGAGGTAGTTGAACAGTCTTGGGCACCCGACACTTATTGTGTTGTCTCTCAATGTACTCGTGGCGCCCTTTGCTTTTCATCGGGCGAATGTTGCATCTCCAGCCGAGTTTTTTATCGTACGGAGTGATTTTCGTGTGCAGGTTTGGTACCAATCCCTCCAGGACCTTCCAGATGTATACCATCATGTATTTCTCTCGCCTGCGTTCCAGGGAATACAGATCAAGGACCTTCAACCGTTCCCAGTAATTCAAGTGCCTTATCGTACTTATGTGTGCCGTGAAAGTTCTTTGTACACTCTCCAGGTCTGCAAGGTCGCCAGCCTTGAAGGAGGCCGTTAGTGTACAGTATTCCAGCCTAAAGAGCACAAGCGATTTGAAGATTATCATCATGGGCTTGGTGTCCATAGTTTTGAAAGTTCTCATTACCCATCGTATCATTTTCCTAGCAGATGAGGTAGATACATTGTTGTGGTCTTTGAAAGCGAGATTCTCTGACATTATCACTCCCAGATCCTTCACATTACTTTTTCACTCTATTGTATGGTTAGAATTTGTCGTATACCCTGATACATTTTTCCTCAAGTTTTCCATATCTAAGTAGTTGAAATTTCTCCTCATTGAACTTCATATTGTTTTGAGTGGCCCATTTGAAGATTTGGTTGATGTCCGCTTGGAGTCTCGCGGTGTCTTCGATGGAAGTCACTGCCATGGTGATCCGGGTGTCATCCGCAAAGGAAGACACGGAGCTTTGGCTTACATCTCTGTGTCAGAAATGAGGATGAGTAATAGAATGGGAGCGAGTACTGTGCCTTGTGGAACAAAACTTTTTACCATGGCTGCCTGGGACTTGACTCTGTTTATTATTACTTTTTGTGTTCTATTTGCCAGGAAGTTATAGATCCATCTTCCACCTTTTCCTGTTATTCATTTATCACGACATATAAATTACTGAGAGGAATTGACAGGGTTGATTGGAACAGAATGTTTGAGAGATAGGACACAGTAACATTGGGGCACAACTGGAAGTTGAAAACTCAGAATAGTCACAGGGATGTTAGGAAGTATTTCTTCAGTCACGGAGTTGTCAGGAAGTGAAATAAACGGGAGAGTGATATAGTTTATCTGGAGTTTACCTGGAGAGGGTTTCAGGGGTCAATGCCCCCGCGGCTCGGTCTGAGACCAAACCTCATGGTGGATCATGGTGGAGGCAGGATCCAAACATAGCATTAAGAAGAGGTACGATACTCATGGAGCAGGGAGAGAGTGAATCTAGTAGTGACCAGCGAAGAGGCGGGGTCAGGAACTGTGACTCGACCCCTGCAACACACACACACACACACACACACACACACACACACACACACACACACACACACACACACACACACACACACATTCTCTCCTATAAGATTAAAATAAAAGCACTTCGTCATGCGACTTGAGACAGTGTATAAACATTGCATGTCGAAGGCTATAACAATATTTATCTTGCTTCTTAAGGTATCGATCATCCGGTGATCATCTCACTTCCTCTCAACACAACCCACTGAGCCAGGTCTCCGCCACCACGTCCCAGTATTCCTGGTGGACACGATAAAGCTTTAGGTGTACCTAGTTATTTAGGCATCTACCAAGTGGGCCAAGTGCTCGTCAAGTGAGCTAAGTGACCACTTAGTAAATCATTTGTCCACCAAGTGAGCTAATTGTCCACCAAGTAAACTAAATATCTACCAAGTAACTGAAGTGATCTCCAACGTGAAGCAGATGTTCATTAAGTGACATCATTACTACTGTCTGGCACGTTTACTTAGTGGGGAGTCATGCCAAATATGGACTCGGGAGTTCCAGTTTTGGTGCGTTTACTGCGGGTGTGGGCGTGGGTGATCAGGCTTGTGGGAGGCTTTCCCTACTGCTGGGACACCCACACCACCACACCTGGTGACTCTGGTCACCACCAGACTCATCACTCTCACCGTTCTCAGCCTTTCCACGTGTCGTCAGACGATACCACTATTGTTCCTTCTCACCACAATCACCACATTGGCCACCAAGGAAAAGACAACACCAGCAACCCGACTCAGGGAGCTTGGATGAGTAACACTATCAAATGTAGGCAATATTCAGAGCATGACACAATATTTCCCAGCCTACGGTCCAGCAGGTTTCATACTCTCTGGTCTTACTGTGCAGCCATTATCTACCTGCAGATATTCACAACACAAATTCTCTTATTTTATCAAAACAGGGAAAAACTGCTAATCAATTTTTCAAACACCTTAACAACAATGAAATCTATAGCCACAGTGATAGATACATTTACGGCTATAATCTTGTGTTTTCACCTGGTGAAGAATGGCCGTGAACTGGGCTCACTCCTTGGCCACCTCAACCAAGTTTCTCCTGCCCACCTCACGAGGCGATGGATAGCAAGATATGATAAATTCTTCTTGACGACACCTCTGATGTTAATGGCTATTTACATAGCTGTGATAAGATACGAGATCGAGGAAATAGGTAATTTGCATGAATTTAATGCCTATTTATTTCACGTCATTACTTCTACTATTCACCATCCTACAATGTTGACACTTGTATATGTCCATATTAATGGTTTGTATCTGATGGCTCGCGTTCTTGCTACTGTGGTGAATGATTTACGACATACTCTGGAAACTGTGTGTGTGCAGGGTGAAGGAGGACAAGAGAAGCCTCCCAGTACCGACGCAAGTCGTGATAATATTCCTGAAGGGGAAAGATATGACACAGACGCAGTGCGAGCAGTATGTTGGCGTCTGGTGCAGCTCTGGCAGTGTCAGGACGAATTTATTAGCTACTACTCCCTTCCAATCATGACCATGACTTCACGCAGCATCGCCTATTTTATTACGGATCTCTATATTATTGCCACGCAGAGGGTGGTTAGTTACAGGATTGTTTTTTGCGTGTCCAATGTGTTTCAAATCCTAGTTACCTCATCGTCACCGGACGTGGTAACAACACAGGTTAGTAATAATTATTATATATTCAACATGAATCCATTGTTTATTCTCAGAATCCTACTGTCTCCTTTATTTCTTATCTGTGGCTTTACTGAATGCTTCATTCATATCTTCTTTCGTTATTCGCTTCTATAAGAGTAAAGATCCGGGTCTCTAAACTGTCTTCATAAAAAAGATTCGTTATATTGATAATGAATTTTGTTTACATTTTCAGAATATTGCTCAGTTTATATCCATTCAGTATAATGGAAACAGACTCCACTATATAATCCAAATGAAGAATTCCTAAGAACGTGCGGAGCTTTAGAATTATCTTTGTATTTCTGTTATATGTAGATTTTTGCTTTTCATGCTTCCCCAGAATGCTGTTTCTAGGACTCTCACTCTACTTGCTCACATCAAGTATTCTTTGATTCACTGTAATATTGTTTTTTTAAGTTTGTAATGCTTGTTTAAAAATTTTAGCATTTTCTTCCGTTATTTGCAGTGCATTCATATACTCGTGTGTATATGTATGGTTGTTCCATTTATTTATAGATGAGGTTGTAAGAGAAGTTAATGCTCGGGTGTTGGCAAGAGGTGTGAGGTTAAAGGATAAAGAATCTAACACAAAGTGGGAGTTGCCACAGTTGCTCTTTGCTGATGACACTGTACTTTTGGGAGATTCTGAAGAGAAGTTGCAGAGGTTGGTGGATGAATTTGGTAGAGTAAAAGAAGAAAATTGAAAGTGAATATGAGAAAGAGTATGTTGATGAGGTTAAAAATATTAGGTAACGGAAGATTGGATATCAGATTGGAGGGAGATAGTATGGAAGAGGCGAATGTATTCAGATATTTGGGAGTGAATGTGTCAGCAGATGGGTCAACGAAAGATGAGGTGAATCATAAAATTGGCGAGGGGAAAAAGGTGAGTGGTGCACTGAGGAGCTTGTGGAGACAAAGAACTTTATTCATGAAAGCAAAGAGGGGAGAGTGTGAGACTACAGTTATACCAACGCTCTTGTATGGGTGTAAGGAATGAGTTGTGAATGTTGCAACAAGGAGAAGACTGGAGGGAGTGGAGATGTCGTGTCTGAGGGAAATGTGTGGTGTGAATATAATGCAGAGAATTTGTAGTGTTTAGATTAGGAGGCAGTGCAGGATTACCATAACTTTTATCCAGAGGGCTAAGGAGGGGTTGTTGAGATGGTTCAAACATGTACAGAGGATGGAACGAAACAGAATGATTACGAGAGTGTATGTGATGAATGGTTTTGAAAACCGACAAGACGAGAGTGTATAAATCTATAGTGGAGGGAAGGCGGGGTAGTGGAGGGAGAGGGTAAAAGAGGTTTTATGTGCGAGAAGCTTGGACTTCCAGCAGGCATGCATGAGCGTGTTAGATAGGTAACAAGGTCTTTATAATAATCCAGTATGATGAAGTGTATGAGCAGGATTTCAGGAATGTTAATGACATTTCTAACATATATTCACCTATTTGTGGCTGCAGGGATCGATTCATAGCTCCTGGCCCTGTATATGATTAGATACTCAAAGTGGTTGCTGACCTTTTCATGAACAATAGATCCAAAAACAGAAGAAAGAGAGGGAAGGGTGGAAAACAATTTGGAAGTCTAATTATATCTAGCAACATATACCCATGCAGTGTTATTATGTGTTCAGTTATTATTAGTATAGTATCCCCTGGGTTATAATGGGAATCTTGTAATGACTGACAGATCATTGTGTTCTTAACAGGTAGAGAAACTGCGTTCTCTGGTGTCCGAGATGAGGATGTCGGCCACACAACCCAAGCTAGAGAAACAGGTGAGAACTAGTGCTGTATGTATGTATGTAGGTGACACTGTGTATACATGCAAGTCACTGTGGATATACTCTTAGCTATGTATTGTATACACCAACGTCTACTCGCTTAATTCCATGAACATACAAATGTCACTTGTTTGTAGTCAATACCTTATATAAGAACATAAGAACATAAGAATGTAGGAACACTGCAGAAGGCCTACTGGCCCATACGAGGCAGGTCCTTATCAAAACGACATCTACCTAAAGCTACTCAAGAAATAACTCCCGTACCCCTTGACACCAATCAAACCCAGCCCCTCCCACTCATATATTTGTCCAGTCTCTTCTTAAAGCTACCCAAGGTCCTAGCCTCTATCACACCACTGGGAAGACTGTTCCACGCATCTACAACTCTGTTAGAAGATGAATGGTTCAGAGAACCGACATGTTGATAAATTAGACACATGTGCAACTCTTGGGTATCTTTATTGAGGAAACGTTTCGCCACTGATGAAGCCACTGTGTGGCGAAACGTTTCCTCAATAAAGATACCCAAAAGTTGCACATGTGTCTAATTTATCAACATGTCGGTTCTCTGAACCATTCATCTACAAACCTGTCAGACACTGCAACTTCTTGGGATCTTAATACTTAGGAATTCTTCGCTTGCCTAATTCTTGGGCACAACCTACTTCCACATTGAACAAATGTGACACTTCCTATGACTGCTACACCTCTCCTGCCATACGGTTTATAAGCTGCTTCTCCGCTCATCTGCCGTATTCTACTCAAGATTGATGGACTGAACACATCGACTCAAGGTTGAGGGACTGATTACCTCATTCTCCTCCTGTTCTTTAAGTTTCTCCTATGTATGGACTGATGAAGCCACTGTGTGGCGAAACGTTTCCTCAATAAAGATACCCAAAAGTTGCACATGTTGTTAGGTAAGACACATATGCAACAGTTAGGTATCTTTATTATGAAATGTTTCGCCTACACAGTAGGCTTCTTCAGTCAAGTACAGAAAAGTTGATAGAAGCAGAAGATACTTCTATCAACTTTTCTGTACTTGACTGAAGAAGCCTACTGTGTAGGCGAAACGTTTCATAATAAAGATACCTAACTGTTGCATATGTGTCTTACCTAACAACCTGTCGGTATTTTATACCATTTTAATGTTCAGTTGCACATGTGTCTAATTTATCAACTCTGTTAGAAATCCAGTACTTACCTATGTCCTTTCTAAATCTAAATTTATCCAACTTAAATCCATTATTCCTGGTTCTTACCTGGTTCGACACCCTCAGTACTTTATTAATGTCTCCCTTGTTTATGCCCGTCATCCACTTATACACTTCAATGATATCTCCCCTCATTCTACGCCTCTCCAGAGAGTGGAGATTTAAGGCTTTAAGTCTATATACACAAGTATCACTATGTATACTCACTTCAAGAGCATGTATACACTAGTAACACATGTATACATATTTAGCAGCATTTCGACCTCTGCCAGAGACCCTCATTAGCAAGTACAAGAAAATGAAAACTCAACATATTAAACAGAAGAGGAGATAAAGTCAAGACGAAATATTAGCGGTAATTATAGTGGGGCAAAGTTTAGGTTACACGATATTTAGAAGGAAACAAGTTGATCTGTCTATGAGATACATTACTCTGGGGGATTATCTAAACCCGTAGGATTACACAGCGTCTGTGGGGGGGGGGGGGGTGTAAGGCATTCAGGTTTAATTCAGGGAACTGGAGCACAGATCCAATTCTCTAGATCAAGAGCCCCTCACCAGCATCGAGGAGCCTTCCTTGAAGGGTACTCTGGGGGAACAACAGCTTATTTCGATACGTGTCAAGCCAATTCTGTGAAGAAATATACTAAATTTTTGTCCATAAATATGCTTGTTCAACGTGAATTTCATGAAATCGTCAGATTTCAATTCCCGTTATATTTTGTGTTTTGTAAGAGTCATCATTATCATTTTAATTTTATTTTGCTCATAACTCGAGAAAATCTCATCCTATGGGCTTTAAATTATTAACACTTATGAAGTGTATCGAGTACCAAGATCATGGTACACTAGCAAATTCACATTCACTATAATCAAAGGTGGCGGATTCATTCAGCATCCTAGTGTGGTTGGGATAACATCGGAAATATTCAGTTTTTTTTTTTTATTCACCGGTATTCTCCCGGCCCGGGTCTTTTCCAAGTAGTGGTGACCCGGCCTTGGCTCCCTATCTGGGGAGTGTCTCGAGACTTAAGTCTCCCATGGGAGGAGGGACAAGTACCTCCTCATCTTTGGGACCAATTGTCCCCAGGCCTAGCCACATTCCCCCGCCCTCAAGGGGCTCGTAGGGAGAAGCTAGGCCTCTGGTCTGCCATCTACCCCGCCTCGAAGGGGCTCGTGGGGATGGCAGCCTTATGAGCTGCAGATGGTAGCAAGCTCAGGCCTTATAAATATTCAGTGGAGTAGTTTGAAACGTACACAAAAGGTGCTAGAAAGTTCGACTATGGCTGAGAATGACATTCAAATGTTTCTGAGAAGAATTGACATTTTTTGTGAGGGGAGAGGGGGTAATTGATCGAAATTTTTATTCCTTTAAATAATTTTCAGTTTACCTCTTCTGAACGGCTTCAGTATTTAATGGTGAATGCATCTTGGAGCCAGAATAGTACCACTGTCAGGAACGAGTGTATATTATAGAGTAATTATATGGGTAAACGAGTAGTCTCATTGTTAGACTACTCTGGGATTTGACTGTCAGCACCTCCTACCATCAAGGATGAGAACTACTGTTGCTTACTTACTAAGTAGTTCTCGAGAACTACTGTTGTTTACTTAGTAAGTAGTTCTCGGGAACTACTGTTGCTTAGTAAGTAGTTCTCGGGAACTACTGTTGTTTACTTACTAAGTTGTTCTCGAGAACTACTGTTGTTTACTTACTAAGTAGTTCTCGGGAACTACTGTTGTTTACTTACTAAGTAGTTCTCGGGAACTACTGTTGTTTACTTACTAAGTAGTTCTCGAGAACTACTGTTGTTTACTTAATAAGTAGTTCTCGAGAACTACTGTTGTTTACTTACTAAGTAGTTCTCGGGAACTACTGTTGTTTACTTACTAAGTAGTTCTCGGGAACTACTGTTGTTTACTTACTAAGTAGTTCTCGAGAACTACTGTTGTTTACTTACTAAGTAGTTCTCGAGAACTACTGTTGTTTACTTACTAAGTAGTTCTCGGGAACTACTGTTGTTTACTTACTAAGTAGTTCTCGGGAACTACTGTTGTTTACTTACTAAGTAGTTCTCGGGAACTACTGTTGTTTACTTACTAAGTAGTTCTCGAGAACTACTGTTGTTTACTTACTAAGTAGTTCTCGGGAACTATTGTTGTTTACTTACTAAGTAGTTCTCGGGAACTATTGTTGTTTACTTACTAAGTAGTTCTCAGGAACTACTGTTGTTTACTTACTAAGTAGTTCTCGGGAACTACTGTTGTTTACTTACTAAGTAGTTCTCAGGATTGATCATTTTATTGGCTTAAACTTAATCTGGCTTCTCGTATGTCTTTATTCCATATCCTGCGTCCTCTGGTAACCTCTATTTTACAGTCAACTCATAGGAATGGCGTCGAATCGCTTCAATTTATGGACTAAGAGGGAACTGTAAGCATTATAAGGCTGTGTCTATATTGACCAGAATTTCAACCCAATCAAACTCTCGAGTTACGATATATTGACCAGAATGTCAACCTGATTGAAGTCTCGAGTTACGATATATTGACCAGAATTTCAACCCGATCAAAGTCTCGAGTTACGATATATTGACCAGAATTTCAACCCAATCGAAGTCTCAAGTTGCGATATATTGACCAGAATTCCAACCCGATCAAAGTCTCGAGTTACGATATATTGACCAGAATTTCAACCCGATCGAAGTCTCAAGTTGCGATATATTGACCAGATTTTCAACCCGATCAAAGTCTCGAGTTACGATATATTGACCAGAATTCCAACCCGATCGAAGTCTCGAGTTACGATATAGTTATCCTGGTCTACTCGATCCTCATTACCTAGGACAAGGAACATTGTCAATGACTTTTGACACTTCGTCTATTATCTGCAAATTATTGAAGAAGTTTTCAGAATAACAAGTCATCCTTATCTCTGGTCACTATAATTTATATATTTTTTTCATATTTATCTTTTAGTCTTAGTGAAAATTCTAAATTTGTCTAAAATTGTTAAATTCTGGATTCGATAAAATCAGATCAGTTACTGGAAATTGCCGTCATTAAAATTGTTATCAAATTGGATTTTATTAATATAATAAAACTTATTTTTCCTAATGAGGTATATATAATTTGGAATAAAATCTAAATAAGACGACTGAGAAATAAAATTTTTAGATCATTTTCAAATTTAATAAAGAATCTCTTTCCCATTGTCATATTTGTCTACCTAAGATAACAAGAGAATGTCTGTTCAGTTGACCTTCAAAGTTGGTGTTTCTTAATAAGTTTAATTACATATGTGTGACCCAGTTTTCCCATTTTTTGGAAGGAATTGGGAAACTGATTTGAATTTGATAACCCGTAATACCTCTTCTGATATATATATATATATATATATATATATATATATATATATATATATATATATATATATATATATATATATATATATGTCGTGCCGAATATGTAAAACTGGTCAATTAGCAAGAACTCATTTAAAATTAAGTCCTTTCTGAATTTTTCTCTTATACGTTTAAAGATATATTTTTTTTCATTAATGTTAATGTAAAAAAAAATTAATTTTGCACCAAAAGAAACTTAGAAAACTTACCTAACCTTATTATAACAAGAGTAATTTATTTTAGCCTAACCCAACTAAATATATTTTAGATATGTTTACAATAATTTAATACTAAACAAACACAGTGAAATATATTTTTATCCGATAGGCTAAGAATGATTTTGGCGAAATTATTGCATACACAAATTTTCGCTTGTCCTATATGGCAAGATGAACGTTGCTATTTAAGCCAAGATCGCAAGTTCTGCCTATTCGGCACGACACACACACACACACACACACACACACACACACACACACACACACACACACACACACACACACACACACACACACACACACACACACACACACAGAGAACTCAGGAAAATAAAGAAATCAGCCGAAGAGCCAGAAACGAATATGCACAGATAAGAAGGGAGGCTCAGAGACAATATGAAAATGACATAGCATCAAAAGTAAAGACTGACCCGAAGCTGTTGTACAGCCACATCAGGAGGAAAACAACAGTCAAGGACCAGGTAATCAGACTGAGGAAGGGTGATGGGGAATTCACAAGAAACGACCGAGAGGTTTGTCAGGAGCTCAACACAAGATTTAAAGAGGTATTTACAGTGGAAACCAGTAGGACTCCAAGAAATCAGAACAGGGGGGCACACCCGCAAGTGCTAGATGAGGTACATATAACCAAGGAGGAGGTGAAGAAGCTGCTATGCGAACTTGACACCTCAAAGGCGGTGGGACCAGACAACATCTCTCCATGGGTCCTTAAAGAGGGAGCAGAGATATTGTGTGAGCCATTAACAAAGATCTTCAACACATCATTTGAAACTGGGCAACTCCCTGAGGTATGGAAAATGGCAAATGTAGTCCCAATTTTTAAAAAGGGAGACAGACATGAGGCACTAAACTACAGACCTGTATCACTAACGTGTATAGTATGCAAGGTCATGGAGAAGATCATCAGGAGGAGAGTGGTGGGGCACCTGGAAAGAAACAAGTGTATAATTGACAACCAGCACGGTTTCAGGGAAGGAAAATCCTGTGTCACAAACCTACTAGAGTTTTATGACAAGGTGACAGAAGTAAGACAAGAGAGAGAGGGGTGGATCGACTGCATATTTTTGGACTGCAAGAAGGCCTTCGACACAGTTCCTCACAAGAGGTTACTGCAAAAGCTAGAGGACCAGGCACACATAACAGGAAAGGCACTGCATTGGATCAGAGAATATCTGACAGGGAGGCAACAACGAGTCATGGTACGCGACGAGGTGTCAGAGTGGGCGCCTGTGACAAGCGGGGTTCCACAGGGGTCAGTCCTAGGACCTGTGCTGT
Organism: Cherax quadricarinatus; assembly: GCF_038502225.1. NCBI lineage: Eukaryota > Metazoa > Arthropoda > Malacostraca > Decapoda > Parastacidae > Cherax > Cherax quadricarinatus. The sequence continues at coordinate 9,011,677 of NC_091391.1, forward strand.
TCTTGGTATATGTGAACGACATAACGGAAGGGATAGACTCAGAAGTGTCCTTGTTTGCAGATGATGTGAAGTTAATGAGAAGAATCAAATCGGACGAGGATCAGGCAGGACTACAAAGAGACCTGGACAGGCTACAAGCCTGGTCCAGCAACTGGCTCCTTGAATTTAACCCTGCCAAATGCAAAGTCATGAAGATTGGGGAAGGGCAAAGAAGACCGCAGACACAATATAGTTTAGATGGCCAAAGACTGCAAACCTCACTCAAGGAAAAAGATCTGGGGGTGAGTATAACACCGAGCATATCTCCTGAGGCGCACATCAATCAGATAACTGCTGCAGCATACGGGCGCCTGGCAAACCTACGGATAGCGTTCCGATACCTCAGTAAGGATTCGTTTAAGACTCTGTATACCATCTACGTCAGGACCATACTGGAGTATGCAGCACCAGTTTGGAATCCACACCTAGTCAAGCACGTCAAGAAATTAGAGAAAGTGCAAAGGTTTGCAACAAGACTAGCCCCAGAGCTACGGGGATTGTCCTACGAAGAAAGGTTGAGGGAAATCGGCCTGACGACACTGGAGGACAGGAGGGTCAGGGGAGACATGATAACGACATATAAAATACTGCGCGGAATAGACGAGGTGGACAAACACGGGATGTTCCAGAGATGGGACACAGACACAAGAGGTCACAATTGGAAGTTGAAGACTCAGATGAATCAAAGGGATGTTAGGAAGTATTTCTTCAGTCATAGAGTAGTCAGGCCATGGAATAGCCTAGAAAGTGATGTAGTGGAGGCAGGAACCATACATAGTTTTAAGGCGAGGTATGATAGAGCTCATGGGGCAGGGAGAGAGAGGACCTAGTAGCAATCAGCGAAGAGGCGGGGCCAGGAGCTGTGACTCGACCCCTACAACCACAAATAGGTGAGTACAAATAGGTGAGTACACACACACACACACACACACACATATATATATATATATATATATATATATATATATATATATATATATATATATATATATATATATATATATATATATATATATATATATATATATTTTTTTTTTCAACAAGTCGGTCGTCTCCCACCGAGGCAGGCTGACCCAAAAAAGAAAGAAAATCCCCAAAAAGAAAATACTTTCATCATTCAACACTTTCACCTCACTCACACATAGTCACTGTTTTTGCAGAGGTGCTCAGAACACAACAGTTTAGAAGCATATACGTATAAAGATGCACAACATATCCCTCCAAACTGCCAATATCCCGAACCCCTCCTTTAGAGTGCAGACATTGTACTTCCCATTTCCAGGACACAAGTCCGGCTATATAAAAATAACCGGTTTCCCTGAATCCCTTCACTAAATATTACCCTGCTCACACTCCAACATCTCGTCAGGTCCCAAATACCATTCGTCTCCATTCACTCCTATCGAACACGCTCATGCGCGCCTGCTGGAAGTCAAAGCCCCTCGCCCACAAAACCTCCCTTACCCCTTCCTTCCAACCTTTTCGAGGACGACCCCTACCCCGCCTTCCTTCTCCTACAGATTTAAATGCTCTCCATGTCATTTTACTTTGATTCATCCTCTCTAAATGACCAAACCACCTCAACAACCCCTCTTCAGCCCTCTGACTAATACTTTTATTAACTCTACACCTTCTCCTAATTTCCACACTCCGAATTTTCTGTATAATATTTACACCACACATTGCCCTTAGACAGGACATCTCCACTGCCTCCAACCGCCTCCTCGCTGCTGCATTCAAAACCCAAGCTTCACCCCCATATAAGAGTGTTGGCACTACTATACTTTCATACATTCCCTTCTTTGCCTCCACAGATAACGTTTTTTTACTCCACATATACCTCAATGCACCACTCACCTTTTTTCCCTCATCAATTCTATGATTAACCTTATCCTTCATAAATCCATCCGCCGACACGTCAACTCCCAAGTATCTGAAAACATTCACTTCTTCCATACTCCTTCTCCCCAATTTGATATCCAATTTTTCTTTATCCAAATCATTTGATACCCTCATCACCTTACTCTTTTCTATGTTCACTTTCAACTTTCTACCTTTACACACACTCCCAAACTCATCCACTAACCTTTGCAATTTCTCTTTAGAATTTCCCATAAGCAGAGTATCATCAGCAAAAAGTAACTGTGTCAATTCCCATTTTGTATTTGATTCCCCATAATTTAGTCCCACCCCTCTCCCGAACACCCTAGCATTTACTTCTTTTACAACCCCATCTATAAATATATTAAACAACCATGGTGACATTACACATCCCTGTCTAAGACCTACTTTTACCGGGAAGTATTCTCCCTCTCTTCTACACACCCTAACCTGAGCCTCACTATCCTCATAAAAACTCTTTACAGCATTTAGTAACTTACCACCTATTCCATATACTTGCAACATCTGCCACATTGCTCCTCTATCCACTCTGTCATATGCCTTTTCTAAATCCATAAATGCAATAAAAAGTTCCCTACCTTTATCTAAATACTGTTCACATATATGCTTCAATGTAAACACTTGATCTACACATCCCCTACCCACTCTGAAGCCTCCCTGCTCATCCGCAATCCTACATTCAGTCTTACCTCTAATTCTTTCAGTTATAACCCTACCGTACACTTTTCCTGGTGTACTCAGTAAACTTATTCCACTATAATTTTTACAATCTATTTTATCCCCCTTCCCTTTATATAAAGGGACTATACATGCTCTCTGCCAATCCCTAGGTACCTTCCCCTCTTTCATACATTTATTAAACAAAGGTACCAACCACTCCAACACTATATCCCCCCCTGCTTTTAACATTTCTGTCATGATCCCATCAGTTCCAGCTGCTTTACCCCCTTTCATTCTACGTAATGCCTCACGTACCTCCACCACACTTACATTCTGCTCTTCTTCACTCCTAAAAGATGGTATACCTCCCTGGCCAGTGCATGAAATTACCGCCTCCCTTTCTTCCTCAACATTTAAAAGTTCCTCAAAATATTCTCGCCATCTACCTAATACCTCCCTCTCCCCATCTACTAACTCTCTTACTCTGTTTTTAACTGACAAATCCATACGTTCCCTAGGCTTTCTTAACTTGTTTAACTCCAATTTTTTTTCTTATTTTCATTAAAATTTCTTGACAGTGCCTCTCCCACTCCATCATCTGCTCTCCTTTTGCACTCTCTCACCACTCTCTTCACCTTTCTTTTACTCTCCATATACTCTGCTCTTCTTTTAACACTTCTGCTTTGTAAAAGCCTCTCATAAGCTAATTTTTTCTCTTTTATCACACCCTTTACTTCATCATTCCACCAATCACTCCTCTTTCCTCCTGCCCCCACCCTCCTATAACCATAAACTTCTGCCCCACATTCTAATACTGCACTTTTAAAACTCATCCAACCCTCCTCAACCCTCCCACTAATCATCTTTGCACTAGCCCACCTTTCTGCCAATAGTCGCTTATATCTCGCCCGAACTTCCTCTTCCCTTAGTTTATACACTTTCACTTCCCTCCTACTTGTTGTTGCCACCTTCCTCTTGTCCCATCTACCTCTTACTCTAACTGTAGCTACAACTAAATAACGATCCGATATATAAGTTGCCCCTCTATAAACATGTACATCCTGGAGCCTACCCATCAACCTTTTATCCACCAATACATAATCTAACAAACTACTTTCATTACGTGCTACATCATACCTTGTATATTTATTTATCCTCTTTTTCATAAAATATGTATTACTTATTACCAAATTTCTTTCTACACATAGCTCAATTAAAGGCTTCCCATTTACATTTACCCCTGGCACCCCAAATTTACCTACTACTCCCTCCATAACATTTTTACCCACTTTAGCATTGAAATCCCCAACCACAAGTACTCTCACACTTGGTTCAAATCTCCCCACGCATTCACTCAACATTTCCCAAAATCTCTCTCTCCTCTACACTTCTTTCTTCTCCAGTGGCATATACGCTTACTATAACCCACTTTTCACATCCAACCTTTATTTTACTCCACATAATCCTTGAATTAATACATTTATAGTCCCTCTTTTCCTTCAACATTATTGCTACTCCTTCTTTAGCTCTAAATCTATTTGAAACCCCTGACCTAATCCCATTTATTCCTCTCCATTGAAACTCTCCCACCCCCTTCAGCTTTGTTTCACTTAAAGCCAGGACATCCAGCTTCTTCTCATTCATAACATCCACAATCATCTCTTTCTTATCATCTGCAAAACATCCACGCACATTCAGACTTCCCACTTTGACAATTTTCTTCTTATTATTCTTTTTAGTAATTATTACAGGAAAAGGGGTTACTAGCCCATTGTTCCCGGCATTTTAGTTGACTTTTACAACACGCATGACTTGTGGAGGAAAGATTCTTATTCCACTTCCCCATGGATATAAAAGGAAAAGTAATAAGACCAAGAACTATTAAGATAAAATCAAAGAAAACTCAGATGAGTGTGTATAAATAAACGTGTACATGCATGTGTAGTGTGACCTAAGTGTAAGTAGAAGTAGCAAGACTTACCTGTAATCTTGCATATTTATGAGACAGACAAAAGACACCAGCAATCCTACCATCATGTAAAACAATTACAGGATTTTGTTTCACACTCACTTGACAGAACGGTAGTAGCTCCCTGGGCGGTTGCTGTCTACCAACCTACTACCACAGGACGGTAGTACCTCCCTGGGTGGTTGTTGTCTACCAACCTACTACCACAGGATGGTAGTACCTCCCTGGGCGGTTGCTGTCTACCAACCTACTACCACAGGACGGTAGTACCTCCCTGGGTGGTTGTTGTCTACCAACCTACTACCACAGGATGGTAGTACCTCCCTGGGCAGTTGCTGTCTACCAACCTACTACCACAGGATGGTAGTACCTCCCTGGGTGGTTGCTGTCTACCAACCTACTACCACAGGACGGTAGTACCTCCCTGGGCGGTTGCTGTCTACCAACCTACTACCACAGGACGGTAGTACCTCCCTGGGTGGTTGCTGTCTACCAACCTACTACCACAGGATGTTAGTACCTCCCTGGGTGGTTGCTGTCTATCAACCTACTACCACAGGATGGTAGTACCTCCCTGGGTGGTTGCTGTCTACCAACCTATACCACAAGATGGTAGTACCTCTCTGGGTGGTTGCTGTCTACCAACCTAATACCACAGGATGGTAGTACCTCCCTGGGTGGTTGCTGTCTACCAACCAACTACCACAGGATGGTAGTACCTCTCTGGGTGGTTGCTGTCTACCAACCTACTACCACAGGATGGTAGCACCTCCCTGGGTGGTTGCTGTCTACCAACCTACTACCACAGGACGGTAGTACCTCCCTGGGTGGTTGCTGTCTACCAACCTACTACCACAGGATGGTAGTACCTCCCTGGGTGGTTGCTGTCTACCAACCTACTACCACAGGATGGTAGTACCACCCTGGGTGGTTGTTGTCTACCAACCTACTACCACAGGATGGTAGTACCTCACTGGGTGGTTGCTGTCTACCAACCTACTACCACAGGACGGTAGTACCTCCCTGGGTGGTTGCTGTCTACCAACCTACTACCACAGGACGGTAGTACCTCCCTGGGTGGTTGCTGTCTACCAACCTACTACCACAGGACGGTAGTACCTCCCTGGGTGGTTGCTGTCTACCAACCTACTACCACAGGACGGTAGTACCTCCCTGGGTGGTTGCTGTCTACCAACCTACTACCACAGGATGGTAGTACCTCCCTGGGTGGTTGTTGTCTACCAACCTACTACCACAGGACGGTAGTACCTCCCTGGGTGGTTGCTGTCTACCAACCTACTACCACAGGACGGTAGTACCTCCCTGGGTGGTTGCTGTCTACCAACCTACTACCACAGGACGGTAGTACCTCCCTGGGCGGTTGCTGTCTACCAACCTACTACCACAGGATGGTAGTACCACCCTGGGTGGTTGTTGTCTACCAACCTACTACCACAGGACGGTAGTACCTCCCTGGGTGGTTGCTGTCTACCAACCTACTACCACAGGACGGTAGTACCTCCCTGGGTGGTTGCTGTCTACCAACCTAATACCACAGGACGGTAGTACCTCCCTGGGTGGTTGCTGTCTAACAACCTACTACCACAGGACGGTAGTACCTCCCTGGGTAGTTGCTGTCTACCAACCTACTACCACAGGATGGTAGTACCTCCCTGGGTGGTTGCTGTCTACCAACCTACTACCACAGGACGGTAGTACCTCCCTGGGTGGTTGCTGTCTACCAACCTACTACCACAGGACGGTAGTACCTCCCTGGGTGGTTGCTGTCTACCAACCTACTACCACAGGACGGTAGTACCTCCCTGGGTGGTTGCTGTCTATCAACCTACTACCACAGGACGGTAGTACCTCCCTGGGTGGTTGCTGTCTACCAACCTACTACCACAGGACGGTAGTACCTCCCTGGGTGGTTGCTGTCTACCAACTTACTACCACAGGACGGTAGTACCTCCCTGGGTGGTTGCTGTCTACCAACCTACTACCACAGGACGGTAGTACCTCCCTGGGTGGTTGCTGTCTACCAACCTACTACCACAGGACGGTAGTACCTCCATGGGTGGTTGCTGTCTACCAATCTACTACCACAGGACGGTAGTACCTCCCTGGGTGGTTGCTGTCTACCAACCTACTACCACAGGACGGTAGTCCCTCCCTGGGTGGTTGCTGTCTACCAACCTACTACCACAGGACGGTAGTACCTCCCTGGGTGGTTGCTGTCTACCAACCTACTACCACAGGACGGTATTACCTCCCTGGGTGGTTGCTGTCTACCAACCTACTACCACAGGACGGTAATACCTCCCTGGGTGGTTGCTGTCTACCAATCTACTACCACAGGCCGGTAGTACCTCCCTGGGTGGTTGCTGTCTACCAACCTACTACCACAGGACGGTAGTACCTCCCTGGGTGGTTGCTGTCTACCAACCTACTACCACAGGATGGTAGTACCTCCCTGGGTGGTTGCTGTCTACCAACCTACTACCACAGGACGGTAGTACCTCCCTGGGTGGTTGCTGTCTACCAACCTACTACCACAGGATGGTAGTACCTCCCTGGGTGGTTGCTGTCTACCAACCTACTACCACAGGACGGTAGTACCTCCCTGGGTGGTTGTTGTCTACCAACCTACTACCACAGGACGGTAGTACCTCCCTGGGTGGTTGCTGTCTACCAACCTACTACCTATATAATGTCGTGCCGAATAGGTAAAACTGACCAGTTAGCAAGAACTCATTAAAATTAAGTCTATTTTAAAATTTTATCTTAAAATAATAATAATAATCTATATTTCTACCAGTACATGTACAAGGTATACAAGTACATGTACAAGGTACACCAGTACATGTACAAGGTATACAAGTACATGTACAAGGTATACAGGTACATGTACAAGGTATACAAGCATATGTACAAGGTATATAAGTACATGTACAAGGTATACAAGTATATGTACAATGTACACAAGTACATATACAAGGTATACAAGTACATGTACAAGGTATACAAGTACATGTACAAGGTATACAGGTACATGTACAAGGTATACAAGCATATGTACAAGGTACACAAGTACATATACAAGGTATACAAGTATATGTACAAGGTATACAAGTACATGTACAAGGTATACAGGTGCTTGTACAAGGTATACAAGTACATTTACAAGGTACACAAGTACATGTACAAGGTATACAAGTACATGTACAAGGTATACAAGTACATGTACAAGGTATGCAAGTACATGTACACCCAGGATGTGACCCACACCAGTCCACTAACACCCAGGATGTGACCCACACCAGTCCACTAACACCCAGGATGTGACCCACACCAGTCCACTAACACCCAGGATGTGACCCACACCAGTCCACTAACACCCAGGATGTGACCCACACCAGTCCACTAACACCCAGGATGTGACCCACACCAGTCCACTAACACCCAGGATGTGACCCACACCAGTCCACTAACACCCAGGATGTGACCCACACCAGTCCACTAACACCCAGGATGTGACCCACACCAGTCCACTAACACCCAGGATGTGACCCACACCAGTCCACTAACACCCAGGATGTGACCCACACCAGTCCACTAACACCCAGGATGTGACCCACACCAGTCCACTAACACCCAGGATGTGACCCACACCAGTCCACTAACACCCAGGATGTGACCCACACCAGTCCACTAACACCCAGGATGTGACCCACACCAGTCCACTAACACCCAGGATGTGACCCACACCAGTCCACTAACACCCAGGATGTGACCCACACCAGTCCACTAACACCCAGGATGTGACCCACACCAGTCCACTAACACCCAGGATGTGACCCACACCAGTCCACTAACACCCAGGATGTGACCCACACCAGTCCACTAACACCCAGGATGTGACCCACACCAGTCCACTAACACCCAGGATGTGACCCACACCAGTCCACTAACACCCAGGATGTGACCCACACCAGTCCACTAACACCCAGGATGTGACCCACACCAGTCCACTAACACCCAGGATGTGACCCACACCAGTCCACTAACACCCAGGATGTGACCCACACCAGTCCACTAACACCCAGGATGTGACCCACACCAGTCCACTAACACCCAGGACGTGACCCACACCAGTCCACTAACACCCAGGACGTGACCCACACCAGTCCACTAACACCCAGGATGTGACCCACACCAGTCCACTAACACCCAGGATGTGACCCACACCAGTCCACTAACACCCAGGACGTGACCCACACCAGTCCACTAACACCCAGGATGTGACCCACACCAGTCCACTAACACCCAGGACGTGACCCACACCAGTCCACTAACACCCAGGACGTGACCCACACCAGTCCACTAACACCCAGGACGTGACCCACACCAGTCCACTAACACCCAGGACGTGACCCACACCAGTCCACTAACACCCAGGACGTGACCCACACCAGTCCACTAACACCCAGGACGTGACCCACACCAGTCCACTAACACCCAGGACGTGACCCACACCAGTCCACTAACACCCAGGACGTGACCCACACCAGTCCACTAACACCCAGGACGTGACCCACACCAGTCCACTAACACCCAGGATGTGACCCACACCAGTCCACTAACACCCAGGATGTGACCCACACCAGTCCACTAACACCCAGGATGTGACCCACACCAGTCCACTAACACCCAGGACGTGACCCACACCAGTCCACTAACACCCAGGATGTGACCCACACCAGTCCACTAACACCCAGGATGTGACCCACACCAGTCCACTAACACCCAGGATGTGACCCACACCAGTCCACTAACACCCAGGATGTGACCCACACCAGTCCACTAACACCCAGGATGTGACCCACACCAGTCCACTAACACCCAGGATGTGACCCACACCAGTCCACTAACACCCAGGATGTGACCCACACCAGTCCACTAACACCCAGGATGTGACCCACACCAGTCCACTAACACCCAGGGTGTGACCCACACCAGTCCACTAACACCCAGGATGTGACCCACACCAGTCCACTAACACCCAGGATGTGACCCACACCAGTCCACTAACACCCAGGATGTGACCCACACCAGTCCACTAACACCCAGGATGTGACCCACACCAGTCCACTAACACCCAGGATGTGACCCACACCAGTCCACTAACACACAGGACGTGACCCACACCAGTACACTAACACCCAGGATGTGACCCACACCAGTCCACTAACACCCAGGATGTGACCCACACCAGTCCACTAACACCCAGGATGTGACCCACAACAGGCCACTAACACCTACGATGTGACCCACACCAGTCCACTAACACCCAGGATGTGACCCACACCAGTCCACTAACACCCAGGATGCCACCAACACCAGTCCACTAACACCCAGGATGTGACCCACACCAGTCCACTATCACCCAGGATGCCACCCACACCAGTCCACTAACACCCAGGATGTGACCCACACCAGTCCACTAACACCCAGGATGTGACCCACACCAGTCCACTAACACCCAGGATGCCACCCACACCAGTCCACTAACACCCAGGATATGACCCACACCAGTCCACTAACACCCAGGATGCCACCCACACCAGTCCACTAACACCCGGGATGTCACCCACACCAGTCCACTAACACCCAGGATGCGACCCACACCAGTCCACTAACACTCAGGACGTGACCCACACCAGTCCACTAACACCCAGGATGCGACCCACACCAGTCCACTAATACCCAGGATGTGACCCACACCAGTCCACTAACACCCAGGATGCGACCCACACCAGTCCACTAACACACAGGATGTGACCCACACCAGTCCAATAACACCCAGGATGCGACCCACACCAGTCCACTAACACCCAGGATAAGACCCACACCAGTCCACTAACACCCAGGATGCGACCAACATCAGTCCACTAACACCCAGGATGTGACCCACACCAGTCCACTAACACCCAGGATGTGACCCACACCAGTCCACTAACACCCAGGATGTCACCCACACCAGTCCACTAACACCCAGGATGTGACCCACACCAGTCCACCAACACCCAGGATGTGACCCACACCAGTCCACTAACACCCAGGATGTGACCCACACCAGTCCACTAACACCCAGGATGTGACCCACACCAGTCCACTAACACCCAGGATGTGACCCACACCAGTCCACTAACACCCAGGATGTGACCCACACCAGTCCACTAACACCCAGGATGTGACCCACACCAGTCCACTAACACCCAGGGTGTGACCCACACCAGTCCACTAACACCCAGGATGTGACCCACACCAGTCCACTAACACCCAGGATGTGACCCACACCAGTCCACTAACACCCAGGATGTGACCCACAACAGTCCACTAACACCCAGGATGTGACCCACACCAGTCCACTAACACACAGGATGTGACCCACACCAGTCCACTAACACCCAGGATGTGACCCACACCAGTCCACTAACACCCAGGATGTGACCCACACCAGTCCACTAACACCCAGGATGTGACCCACAACAGTCCACTAACACCCAGGATGTGACCCACACCAGTCCACTAACACCCAGGATGTGACCCACACCAGTCCACTAACACCCAGGATGTGACCCACACCAGTCCACTAACACCCAGGATGTGACCCACACCAGTCCACTATCACCCAGGATGTGACCCACACCAGTCCACTAACACCCAGGATGTGACCCACACCAGTCCACTAACACCCAGGATGTGACCCACACCAGTCCACTAACACCCAGGATGTGACCCACACCAGTCCACTAACACCCAGGATGTGACCCACACCAGTCCACTAACACCCAGGATGTGACCCACACCAGTCCACTAACACCCAGGATGTGACCCACACCAGTCCACTAACACCCAGGATGTGACCCACACCAGTCCACTAACACCCAGGATGTGACCTACACCAGTCCACTAACACCCAGGATGTGACCCACACCAGTCCACTAACACCCAGGATGTGACCCACACCAGTCCACTAACTCCCAGGATGTGACCCACACCAGTCCACTAACACCCAGGATGTGACCCACACCAGTCCACTAACACCCAGGATGTGACCCACACCAGTCCACTAACACCCAGGATGTGACCCACACCAGTCCACTAACACCAAGGATATGACCCACACCAGTCCACTAACACCCAGGATGTGACCCACACCAGTCCACTAACACCCATTATGTGACCCACACCAGTCCACTAACACCTAGGAAATGACCCACACCAGTCCACTAACACCCAGGATGTGACCCACACCAGTACACTAACACCCAGGATGCCACCTACACCAGTCCACTAACACCCAGGATGTGACCCACACCAGTCCACTAACACCCAGGACGTGACCCACACCAGTCCACTAACACCCAGGATGTGACCCACACCAGTCCACTAACACCCAGGATGCCACCCACACCAGTCCACTAACACCCAGGATGTGACCCACACCAGTCCACTAACACCCAGGATGTGACCCACACCAGTCCACTAACACCCAGGATGTGACCCACACCAGTCCACTAACACCCAGGATGTGACCCACACCAGTACACTAACACCCAGGATGTGACCCACACCAGTCCACTAACACCCAGGATGTGACCCACACCAGTCTACTAACACCCAGGATGTGACCCACACCAGTCCACTAACACCCAGGACGTGACCCACACCAGTCCACTAACACCCAGGATGTGACCCACACCAGTGTACTAACACCCAGGATGTGACCCACACCAGTCCACTAACACCCAGGATGTGACCCACACCAGTCCACTAACACCCAGGATGTGACCCACACCAGTCCACTAACACCCAGGATGCGACCCACACCAGTCCACTAACACCCAGGATGCGACCCACACCAGTCCACTAACACCCAGGATGTGACCCACACCAGTCCACTAACACCCAGGATGTGACCCACACCAGTCCACTAACACCCAGGATGTGACCCACACCAGTCCACTAACACCCAGGATGTGACCCACACCAGTCCACTAACACCCAGGATGTGACCCACACCAGTCCACTAACACCCAGGATGTGACCCACACCAGTCCACTAACACCCAGGATGTGACCCACACCAGTCCACTAACACCCAGGATGTGACCCACACCAGTCCACTAACACCCAGGATGTGACCCACACCAGTCCACTAACACCCAGGATGTGACCCACACCAGTCCACTAACACCCAGGATGTGACCCACACCAGTCCACTAACACCCAGGATGTGACCCACACCAGTCCACTAACACCCAGGACGTGACCCACACCAGTCCACTAACACCCAGGATGTGACCCACACCAGTACACTAACACCCAGGATGTGACCCACACCAGTCCACTAACACCCAGGATGTGACCCACACCAGTCCACTAACACCCAGGACGTGACCCACACCAGTCCACTAACACCCAGGATGTGACCCACACCAGTCCACTAACACCCAGGATGTGACCCACACCAGTCCACTAACACCCAGGACGTGACCCACACCAGTCCACTAACACCCAGGATGTGACCCACACCAGTCCACTAACACCCAGGATGTGACCCACACCAGTCCACTAACACCCAGGATGTGACCCACACCAGTATACTAACACCCAGGATGTGACCCACACCAGTCCACTAACACCCAGGATGTGACCCACACCAGTCCACTAACACCCAGGATGTGACCCACACCAGTCCACTAACACCCAGGACGTGACCCACACCAGTCCACTAACACCCAGGATGTGACCCACACCAGTCCACTAACACCCAGGATGTGACCCACACCAGTCCACTAACACCCAGGATGCGACCCACACCAGTCCACTAACACCCAGGATGTGACCCACACCAGTCCACTAACACCCAGGATGTGACCCACACCAGTCCACTAACACCCAGGATGCGACCCACACCAGTCCACTAACACCCAGGATGTGACCCACACCAGTCCACTAACACCCAGGATGCGACCCACACCAGTCCACTAACACCCAGGATGCGACCCACACCAGTCCACTAACACCCAGGATACGACCCACACCAGTCCACTAACACCCAGGATGTGACCCACACCAGTCCACTAACACCCAGGATGTGACCCACACCAGTCCACTAACACCCAGGATGTGACCCACACCAGTCCACTAACACCCAGGATGTGACCCACACCAGTCCACTAACACCCAGGATGTGACCCACACCAGTCCACTAACACCCAGGATGTGACCCACACCAGTCCACTAACACCCAGGATGTGACCCACACCAGTCCACTAACACCCAGGATGTGACCCACACCAGTCCACTAACACCCAGGATGTGACCCACTCCAGTCCACTAACACCCAGGATGCGACCCACACCAGTCCACTAACACCCAGGATGTGACCCACACCAGTCCACTAACACCCAGGATGTGACCCACACCAGTCCACTAACACCCAGGATGCGACCCACACCAGTCCACTAACACCCAGAATGTGACCCACACCAGTCCACTAACACCCAGGATGTGACCCACACCAGTCCACTAACACCCAGGATGTGACCCACACCAGTCCACTAACACCCAGGATGCGACCCACACCAGTCCACTAACACCCAGGATGTGACCCACACCAGTCCACTAACACCCAGGATGTGACCCACACCAGTCCACTAACACCCAGGATGTGACCCACACCAGTCCACTAACACCCAGGATGTGACCACACCAGTCCACTAACACCCAGGACGTGACCCACACCAGTCCACTAACACCCAGGATTTGACCCACACCAGTCCACTAACACCCAGGATGCGACCCACACCAGTCCACTAACACCAAGGTAACCATTTTACTGATGAGTGAACATAGACAACCGGTGTAAGGAAACACGCGCAGTGTTTCTACCCGCACTGGGAATCGAACCTGGACCCTCGCCGTGTGAAGCGAGAGCTTTAGCCACCAGGCCACGGCGCTAATACGTTGAAAGTCATACTTTTTTCATTTATCTTAAAGAAAAAATAATAATTTTGTACTAAAACAACCTAGAAAACTTACGCAACCTTGATATAACAAGCGCAGTTTAATTTAGCCTAATCCAACTAAGTATATTTTAGAAAAGTTTACAATAGTTTAATAATAAACAAACACAATGAAATATATTTTCTCGTTAGGTTCAGAATGATTTTTTTGCGAAATTATTGCATTCACAAATTTTCGCTTATCTTATTCGGCAAGAAGAGCGTTGCTATTTAAGCCAAAATCGAAAGTTTTACCTATTCCACACACACACACACACACACACACACACACACACACACACCCACACACACACACACACACACACACACATATATATATATATATATATATATATATATATATATATATATATATATATATATATATATATATATATATATATATATATATATATATATATATATATATGTCGTGCCGAATAGGCAGAACTTGCGATCTTGGCTTAAATAGCAACGCTCATCTTGCCATATAGGATAAGCGAAAATTTGTGTATGCAATAATTTCGCCAAAATCATTCTGAACCTAACGAAAATAATATATTTCACTGTGTTTGTTTAGTATTAAATTATTGTAAACAAATCTAAAATATATTTAGTTGGGTTAGGCTAAAATAAATTGTTCTTGCTATAATAAGGTTAGGTAAGTTTTCTAAGTTCCTTTTGGTGCAAAATTATAAATTTTTACATCAACATTAATGAAAAAAATATATCTTTAAACGTACATGAGAAAATTTTAGAAAGGACTTAATTTTAAGTGAGTTCTTCCTAATTGACCAGTTTTACATATTCGGCACGACATATATATATATATATATATATATATATATATATATATATATATATATATATATATATATATATATATATGGTATAAACCTTGGTAATAAATACCGACAAGTTGGTTTAGAAAGACACGTAAGCAAACACTATAACATATTTATTAGAAAACGTTTCGGTCCTGGGACCTTGATCACTTCTAACACTTCTAACATGTTAGAAGTGATCAAGGTCCCAGGACTGAAACGTTTTCTAATAAATATGTTATAGTGTTTGCTTACGTGTCTTTCTAAACCATATATATATATATATATATATATATATATATATATATATATATATATATATATATATATATATATATATATATATATATATATATAAACACAGATCTCTGAATGAAGGATACTCGAACCTACGAACCTTGGAACAAGGTACGCAGTGCTATACCATTCTCATCACACTGGACCAATACCTTGGCATCCAGCTTGCACTAGACGTTGATCCAAGGCAGCCAGCTTTCAGGGATAAGGCTTACAGCTTTTCATCTCAACCCCTGCATGTATCAGCCTTACTATAGATTTTAACAATGAAAGGAATTCGCAAGAGCAGGCGAAATAATATGGTGTCAGAATTAAATAAGCAAAAAGCGAACCAAATCCACTGTATCAAACAGCTATCTGGTCCGGTTGTACATTTGTTAAAATTGACTGTCTCCTCTTAATCGCAATTTTGTAAAGTCCTAAGTTCGTCCTGGGAGCGTCCACTTTGTTGCTAGAGCAGTGACTGCCCGCATTGTGTTATTGTCTGTCAGAATGTTTACACCATTTCTTCTCCAATTTTCCCTTGGTTTTACCATGCTCTTAATTATTTCATTGACGAACCATGTACAGTGTTATTAACAATAAGGTCTAAAGCAAGTGAGGTTTTATCACACTAGGATATTCAATGTTGTTGTTGGGGTTTATAGGGCCACTGACAGCATACGCCGTATCGAGCACGAGGATATTCAATGTTGTTGTTGGGGTTTATAGGGCCACTGACAGCATACGCCTTATCGAGCACGAGGATATTCAATGTTGTTGTTGGGGTTTATAGGGCCACTGAGAGCATACGCCGTATCGAGCACGAGGATATTCAATGTTGATGTTGGGGTTTATAGGGCCACTGAGAGCATACGCCGTATCGAGCACGAGGATATTCAATGTTGATGTTGGGGTTTATAGGGCCACTGACAGCATACGCCGTATCGAGCACGAGGATATTCAATGTTGTTGTTGGGGTTTATAGGGCCACTGACAGCATACGCCGTATCGAGCACGAGGATATTCAATGGACGACTGACAGGATGAGAGGACCCTACGTAAGATGGATTAAGTTTGTTCATGTAGTATTTACTCCATTTACTTTAATAACATATATACCCATGTCATGCGTTACAGTTGACGTATCTGGTGGACTTACTGGACAACTATCCTGCCTTCAGTGTCCGTGGCTTCTATGTCTTGGCTAGGAGCAGACTGGTTGATGTGAGTAAACAAAATATAATTCTTAATGTATCACAGATATCAGATATAATGAATATACTTAAATATTAATATTATTATTTGGTATTCCAGATTGCTAGCTTTGTCGCCACATATCTAGTGATTTTGCTACAGTTCCGAGCAGTTGAAGACCCGAGCCCTACAACAGCACCTACCTAGAGAGGCAGCTGTTGTTGCTTGCATGAGATAGTCACAGCCTTGCTTACATGTAGCTCCTGGAAAGGAACAACACAATAAGACGCACCACAGCATCTGTTCTGAGAAAGCAACTACTCTGGCAGTAACAAACTCTATTACGAATTGTGATAATGTATAAAATAGATAAACATAAGAGACACACACATCGAAAGAGAAAGGATAAAGCTTATTCATATGGATGCTTCGTTGAAAAGAGTAAGAATCAAATAGATTTAGATGGAGACATTCAGATTAAGAAGGATAAATCTAAATTGGATTAATATGAACATTCTTTACAGCGCAATTACAAAATTTAAAGAATTAACATGAATCATATATTAGTTAAGTACTTCATGACATGCACTTTCTGTAACAAACTGCACAATAAGTCATATCACTTTAACATAAAGATGTAATATTAAATTCTACTTGTTACGAAGATCAGGGTGTTTAAATAGTTGTCTAGCGGTATATTTTAAGTTTGTAGATGAATGGTTCAGAGAACCGACATGTTGATAAATTAGACACATGTGCAACTCTTGGGTATCTTTATTGAGGAAACGTTTCGCCACACAGTGGCTTCATCAAGATTGATGGACTGAACACATCGACTCAAGGTTGAGGGACTGATTACCTCATTCTCCTCCTGTTCTTCTAGTTTCTCCTACGTATGGACTGATGAAGCCACTGTGTGGCGAAACGTTTCCTCAATAAAGATACCCAAGAGTTGCACATGTGTCTAATTTATCATATTTTAAGTTATTTAAAAACTAAGCCATTCTAACTTCGTCAACTCATACATAAAATATTAAACTGGTGGTCAATATTTTAGGTTTGGTTATCATCTGGAAGGACAGATAAACTAACCTTCAGAAAAAAAATGTAATCTACACAAATAACCCGCATATAGGAGAGAGGAGCTTAAGACGGCGTTTAGGTCCGACTTGGGTCATTTACAAAGTTACACTCACTTTGTAAATGGTCCAAGTCGGTCCGAGACGTCGCCGTAAGCTCCTCTCTCCTATATGCGGATTATTTGTGTATTGTTCCAGTCACGGTATCATGCCTTTTTTGTTATTAAATATAATCTACATAGCAATATATGTAACACAAAACCTGTCTTCAACACGTTTCACATATTACAAAAAAAAAAAATAAATAAATAAAAACTCACTAGTTCACTGCAAATAGTTACTTAAAGTTAGGCTATATGAAGAGTACACATACCCACAAGAGAAAGGCGGGTATGGAATGCTCCATTCCATACCCGCCTCCCTCTTTGCTGGGTTCCAGACTGCAGATAAAAAATCTTCTATACTCACTACAACTCACACAGGCCACCACCTGAGCTGTGCTCAGTCATACTTCCAACTTAAGAGAGAAAAAAATAACAAACTCCAAAAAACATTCTATGGCCAAAACATTACAACAAAAAAACTGTTTTGTAACTCAACCTGACTTCCTAGTGACGCAATTCACTTGACACATCTCACTCGTTGTTCACGTCTAATACGTGTTCCCTGGCCGTGTAATACGTGTCCACTTAAGCGCAGACATTATTTCCAAATTTATGTCCTCTTTAAGAGGGCTTCTTGATGTAGCGAGGAGGCTATTGGTCTGAGGAATTGGATCTATCGGTCGTCTTCCTCCAAGCAAACCTAATTACTCCCAATTCCTCCCTTCCCTGCCCCATCCTTCCCATCCCTTCTTTCCCCATTCCCCCCTCCATCTCAATTTCCTGCTCTCAGCCTTTGGGATCCTCTCTTCCTTTCTTTCCACAAGTCTCCAGAGTTAATACGTTTAGACTTTTCTTCTAGCAGAGAAGTCTTATAATGTGCCTTTTATGCTTCTAGAATTACAGTCAACACTTTCTGCTTGCCGATAGTCGGCAGCTGGACCTGATGGTGTTCATGTTCGTAGGCTTCAGCATTTACATCCGTCAACCCTAGCAATCCTCTTAAGGCTTTTTAATCTTATTTGGTCTTGCGGCGTTCATCCCCAGCTGTGGTAAAATGCAGTTATCCTGCCTTTTTGTAATCATGGTACTACGGGCCATGATGCTCCAAACTATCGTCCCATTGCTTTTACCAGTTTGAAAGATAATGGAACGTCTAGTAAACAGAAGTTTGGTGTGGTATTTAGAGAGACAATATCCTCTCCGCTAGCCAATTTGGCTGTCGTAAGAGCCAGTTTGATACTGACCCCTTACTCCGCTTACATAAATGCCTTTCTTAGTAACCACTCAGGTATCGCAGTCTTTTTTTTTTTGTGTTGAAAAGCAATATGACATAACATGGAGATATAAAATCTTGGCAAAAGCTCATTCCTTAGGGGTACAAAGCAATCTGCCTCTTTTCCTTCAGAACAATTTCGTGTTCGGGATAATAATTAACTTTCCCTGGACTTTATCCAAGCTGAAGGTGTCCGTCAGAGATGTGTCCTTTGCACCACTTTTTTTCTAGTCACTCTTCCCCCATTTAATATTTGTTCATCAGTTTATGTTGATGACTTTGCTATAGCTTGTGCAGGTGCTGACTGTCGCCTAGTAGCAGCCTCACTCCAGAATGTTGTCAACCGTGTCACCAGACGTTCTGTTGTCTCTGATACTCCATTTTACCTGTATGGAGCCCGTATCTCTGAAAGCGATACTGTCGGATTTCTCGGCCTTCTGTTTGATCGTCGGCTTTCATTTTAAACCTCACATTATCTCCCTGAAAGCAACTTGCCACAGCCAGCTCAACCTCCTTAAAATCCTCGCTCATCTTCCGTGGGAGGTGGGGGGGTATCGTCGAACTCTCCTTCGACTGCATTTAGCCCTAATTTTATGGAATCTAGACTATGGCGACCAGACATGTTCTGCGGCTTCTCCCGCAACTCTTTCTAAACTATATCCCATCAATCATCAGGGATTACGCTTATATATAGGTGCTTTTCGCTCCTTCCCAGTCCAGAGCCTATTTGGAGAGGCGAATGTTCCATCCTTGAAAGTTCGTAACAGACGTTAGTAGAAGTCCATTATTTGCTCGCCGTCCCTGTTTACTCCGTCCCTTTTCTCTTCGTCTTCACTCTCTCTTCGGTTACCACTTTTATATGTTTATCTAGCATCTAACTGCCCTCTCCCCCTTGCGAGGTTCCGACAGTTGGTGTCTGTTCTTCTCACTGCCGTACGTGAAAGCTCAAATACCTACTGTGGCTTCTCGCTCCCTTTTTCTGTCCCACTTCTGGTCTCATTCTCATGCCATTGCTCTTTATACTGTTCCACTCTGTGAGAATTATCTGGTTCCAATTTCAGTTTCCCATATTCTACTGCACTGTCCTGTCTATTAACGAGCACGCAAAATTTACCTCCGACGTCGTCACCGCTTTAACATCCTAACTTTATCTTCCCTTCTTGCTGACTGCTTCACCTTTGACACAGACTCCCTCTTTGACAACAACTGATTTATTACAGAAACTTTAATAATCCTTTACAGATCTTTCTAATTATCCTCTGTTATCTTCTCCACCCTAACTACTCTATGATCCTGCACTACCCCATGCCCTGTTGCGCTGTATGACCATCGTGAGCTTAGCGCTTCTTTTGAAGCGCTAATCACACAGTCCATGACGTGAGAATGAAAGTAGCGATGGACAGCTCGTTCATGCTGGTTATATCCCTCCTGCTGGCATATTTCCTTGATGGCGTGTCTGAGACCGGTCTCCCCGACATACTTTATCACATTCTACCATACCGTATATTGTATATTCCACTCTTACTGTGCGTGTTATGACTTACGAAGATCTTTTCCATAGTTTGTGGTAAAGGCTGCTACATCTCTGTTGGTTTCTCGGAAAAGCTGGTGAATGGTGATAGCAGTTTGCCCAGTGGGGAAGTCAGGTCGTTCATCAAAGTTGGTATCCACTTTGTGTTTGGTGTATAAGGAAGGATTTCTGTTTGCAGGAGTGGATTATGTATGTTTGAAACTTTACATAGGCGAATGTCTCCTCAATGAATTCTTGTTTTTCTAAAAGATATTGATCACTGCAAATGCGGAGTACCAGGAGGAAGCAACTTATAACTCCTTGCTTTATTTTGAGGTCAAGGTGTAAGAAACAGCGTACTAGGTTCTTGTATACTATGTATTAAAGAATATCATCTCTGATGAGCAAAACGTCAGAAAGGATATGGGACCATTTCCCTCTTTTTGTAGTATTAAAAATATGGAGGACTCGGCTATGTTGAGCAAGTTTCTGAAGTGAACGAGGTTCAAAAGCCTAAGACAAAAAATTATAAAGATGTCGTCCCTATACCTAAGCCAAATGTTGAGTCGTGGGAAAATCTGTTTCAAACGGTCCCTCTTATCGCTCATCTATACCATTTATATTTTGTAAATGTTATTTCCGAATCAGGAAAGGAACCTGATGCCGGAGTCAACGAGGTTGGTGAAAACCAGAACACGAAGAGGCAAGATGATGTCTGCAGTGACACTGCTGGGAAGCCTCAAATTATTTGATCGATGGGGACCTCAATGAAGATAACATCTAAGCTAGTGAATTTCTTGGTCTTACTGACCATAATGGTGAGTCTAAAGATCAGGTCTCTAGTGTCTCAGTTATACTGCAAGCTGGTGATAGATCCTAACATTTTGGATAGGTGTTTTGATAATACATCTGCCAATTTATGAGGTGGAATGCCATGTGACAGACGCCATAAATTTAAAATTAGGGATAAAACAAACAATGAACGCGTAATCTAATGCAACCTTCATTTTGACATCATGGACTGAGGAAGGGCACTGCTCACTGCTCTTTCACCATAACAA
This sequence comes from Cherax quadricarinatus, assembly GCF_038502225.1. Lineage (NCBI taxonomy): Eukaryota > Metazoa > Arthropoda > Malacostraca > Decapoda > Parastacidae > Cherax > Cherax quadricarinatus. The sequence goes on from NC_091391.1 coordinate 9,033,646, forward strand.
AGCCTCCATTACCATTAAGTACAACAGCCATAGATACATGTTGGCAAAACCTACTGAACACAATGTCCGTGACTTATATAATGGAAATAATAGGCCTTATCGTCATCTCTTATTCTCACCAATATTTGACTTAACTCATACTTGGTGTCACTTATACCTGGCCTCACGAATACTTGATCTCTCAGTTTCATGATCTCACATGTGATCTTTCTCTGAGCCTGACCTCATATTGCACGTTTATCTTGTGATGTTGGGTATTTGTTTATACCAGTGTTCCTCATGAAGCACAGCTGTAGAAGAAACGTTGCACAAATAACCCGCACATAGAAGAGAGGAGCTTACGAAGACGTTTCGGTCCGACTTGAACCATTTACAAAATCACAAAGTGTGACTTTGTAAATGGTCCAAGTCGGACTGAAACGTGGTCGTAAGCTCCTCTCTTCTACGTGCGGGTTATTTTTGTATCGTTCCAGTCACGGTAGTGTGCCTTTTTTATTTAAGAAACGTTGTATTGAAAGAATGAGCTACTGAATGTTTCCACCAGTTGGCTTTTGTCATTGTTTATCATGAGTATTAAAGATAATACAGTGTACGAGCCTAGTGAAGGGAACTGTGTCCCTCACTAGGCTTCACAAACCTTCTCTGAAGATGAACTTTATGTAGTAATTCGCTTTTCTGTATTGTGTTATTTACAAACATTTTCCTTTAAAGGCACGAATCAATTTACAATGCTGGAGTTCTTAGCTAGAATATGGGAAAACATTATAGAGGAAATCTAATAATTTTGTACTAAATATCTAGTGACACACTGGTGATTGTAGACTAGTGACACTGGTGATTGTAGACTAGTGACACACTGATGATTGTAGACTGGTGACACACTGGTGATTGTAGCCCAGTGTCACTGGTGATTGTAGCCTAGTTGTAGACAGCCTGTACTGTCTGCACAGACAGCCTATGCTGTCTGCCAGCTTAGTTCGTATTTCGCGGCACTCAGGTGCTGCCCTCTCTAGGCCTGCCCAGGTCAGTGGGACGCTGGTCCCACTCGCTCACTCTCTCAGCGGCCTAGACTCAGACAACAAGCCTACCCCTCTCTCCCTTGTGGGCATGGCCCTCCCGGGCCATGGGCACAAACACAAATAAAGTAAGAAGCCTCCGAAGCCTTTATCATTGAACCCCGCTACCAAGACATCCGCCAATAAACCTGTAAAACATTGGACAGCAGTGGTAGCAGCAAGTGTGTTTGCCTGCAGAGAGGAAGGAAATAGAATAAAGTTGTGTTCACTTCATCACCCTACACTAGAAACATCCGTCTCTCAACGAGTTATCCTAATGTCGTGTCTGCACGTTTCAGCATCCAGACACAGGTACAAGCAGGATCTAGTCGAAATTTGCCGAATTTCTTCGAGAATTGTAAGTGGCGCGCGTCCCAGTGACTCCACGCTACAGCGTCCCATGCTGTTTCTCAAGTCACGTGTTCAGCGTCACTTGTATGTTCTGCTGTTGTTGTTCAGCTTGGCACGGCTATTTCAGCAAGCCAGAGGTGAGTTTTGTGGTGATTTGTGTGTTCAGTGTACATGTCTCGTGTTTGTGGGAGAAGAGGAGGAAGTGGCCGGGTTCCTGCCTCACTTACACCTCACCAGCCTACCACCACATTCCACCACTATGTGCTCACTCCCTCTGCTGTGTTTTCTGCTGTTTTCCGTGTGAATTCATTGCCAGAGTTGTGTATCCGAGTGCCCGAGGCCACTCGAAGCTACGTGGATTAGCATGCCACATAGATCACGATGCCACGTGGATCCTGATGCCACGTGGGGTGTGGACGACGCCACGTGGATCTATGAGCCACGTGAGTTGGTGAGCCAGACGTCCCAGGCCTCAAGCCGTGGTCTGCTGCCTGCATCACATTGACGTCACCGATGCTGCTGCCCGACTTCATGACATCACGATGTCTGCCTGACGTCACCGATGCTGCTGCCCGACTTCATGACGTCACGATGTCTGCCTGACGTCACCTCGAGATGTCTGCTGGGTCACAGTGCTGCTGATGTCACCTCGCGACGTCACGCCTGACATGTCGTGTGTTAATTCCTCTCAGTCAGTGTTCTCACATGTTAGAGTATGGCTTAGTGTCAATCTTGTGCAGAAAAGTATCATTTGTTAGTTTAAACCATGTTGTACCACATGTACCACGGGTGTGTGTGCAGTTTTCCACGTGTTCTGTGTGGTCTAGAGTCCAGCTGTGTGTCGACCACAGGTCTGTGGCCAGACCCCTGTGTAGCACCTTGTGTTGTCACCAGGTGTGACCAGCACATTTGACACCTGATATTAGTCAGCCCTGAGCATATGAGCCCCTTGTACAAAAGCTCTTATGCTCGTCGCTCATAGATGTTCTGCAGAATCGTACCTGCTACAATTCCCATGGAGATTTGTTTCACTTCACCTCCAGACCTTCAGAGTGCAGTTATATGTAGAGAAACAAGTCTGGGGATGCCTAGACTAACCTCTGCTATAACTCCAACTGCTGAGAGAATGGCACTCATCAAGTTGCAGTTAGCCCTGTCGGCAGGCACTGTGTCAGCCTCGTGTCACAAGCTTCAGTGAGCTCCTGCACAAAGATGATATCACTTTGACTGCTAGCTCACTCACTGCAGTCTGGTGTGTTACAACTCCCTGATGATTCGCCCAGTCGTCTCTGCCATGACTCACTCCACGAATCAGCTCCACGCTCGCCGGCAGTGACAGCCCAGCGACAGTACCAGTTGAGAAGTGTCGCTTGCCTGAAGTCCTGCCCAGTTGCCGAGTTTTAACGACACCTCACTCGAGGGCACCAGCATGTCGTGCTCCAGGTTGAGTAAAACCTGCAGTGACTCCTACAATGACTGCTTCACCGTTCCAGAGGAGACCGTAGCCCATTACATCACAGCTCAGCTGCAGTAATGTCTGCTGTGTTGCAGTATCTGTCCAGACGCAGGAAGGCGTGCAGTGATGCCCATCGACGCTCACTGCCTATGACCACGATGTTCAGCACACCCCACATGTTTTTTTCTTCCCTCCCTGTAGGAAGTTTTTTTTCCATGTCCATATGTATATACATGTTTTTTATTTTGTGTTTTGTGCCCTGTTCCTGCGAGAGAGAGAGACCAAGTTTTTTTTACCATCAGTATTGTCGCGTCGGGACGCCGTGAGGTAGGTGGCCGAGCAAATGTAGACAGCCTGTATTGTCTGCACAGACAGCCTATGCTGTCTGCCAGCTTAGTTCGTATTTTGCAGCACTCAGGTGCTGCCCTCTCTAATCCTGCCCAGGTCAGTGGGACGCTGGTCCCACTCGCTCACTCTCTCAGTGGCCTAGAATCAGGCAAAAAGCCTACTCCTCTCTCCCTTGTGGGCATGGCCCTCCCGGGCCATGGGCACAAGCACACAAGCCTGTGTACCCACCACGACTTTGCAAATAAAGAAGCCTCCTAAGACTTTATCATTGAACCTCGCTACCAAGACATCCGCCAATAAACCTATAAAACAGCAACACTGGTGATTGTAGACTAGTGATACACTGGTGATTGTAACGAAGTGATACAGCAGTGATTGTAGCCTAGTGACATCGGTGATTGTAGCCTAGTGATATACTGGTGTTTGTACACTAGTGACACTGCTGATTGTAGACTAGAGACACTGGTGATTGTAAACAAGTGACACATTGGTGGTTGTAGACTAGTGACACACAGGTTGTTGTAGCCTAATGACACACTGATGATTGTAGACTATTGATACTGGTGATTGTAGGCTAGTGACACACTGGTTATGGTAATTGTAGACTAGTGACACACTTGTGATTGTAGACTAGTAACACACTGGTGTTTGTAGACTAGTGATACAATGGCGACAGTAGACTAGTGACACACTGGTAATTGTTGCCTAGTGATACACAAGTGACTGTAGCCTAGTTACTCACTGGTGTTTGTAGCCTAAAGACACATTGGTGATTGTAGCCTAGTGACACACTGGTGATTATAACCTAGTGACACACTGGTGATTATAACCTAGTCACACACTGGTGATTGTAGCCGCCTAGTGACACACATGTGACTGTAGCCTAGTGACACACATGTGACTGTAACCTAGTTTCAACACATGTATCAAAAGTGATAATACTGGTGGCCAATATTCTAGTAACTGGTGACTGTAACATAGCAACGTGTATGTAAAAGGGTTACTTTGGTGACTAGTTTAGTAGCAACAGTTTCTGTTACTGAGTGATAACGTGGGTAACTGAAACTTAGTTGCACTAAGTTTCCACACCTCCGAACTTATAACATGTAGTAAAGTGTTCTGTGTACTATACGTTTAATAATATCCAAAGTGGCCAAGCAACTTAACTTTTTCAAAAATTTTTGTTGTGTTAAGCGTGTCAATTAATAGATCCTAGACGTACTAATACGAGGGTCAGGGTAAGAGTGTGTAAGAGTGTCGCAGGTGTTCCTGAATGATATGTGGGCCAGGGAAGATGCTTTGCTTGTAATGATGTGCATGATTTAACTGTGCATGATGCATAGTATCATAGTTGCTCTTATGGCGAGTTTGGGACAATCCTGTGCATAGTGACCAGACCTCAGTGGCTCATGGTGAAGCAATGAAATTGCTTATTGATAATATATATATATTACTTTTAAAATATGTACTTAGACATCCAGCGAACTGTATGATAAATATACGAGTTATGGTGGGCAGTTGGCACATAGGCTTACTGGCAGCAGGGATACTGGCCTATCCTAGGAGGCTCTTTCTCAGCATCAACTCATCACAAGTTGACTGACCTTACTCATCATATCAAAAACACAGACTAAGGTGAGATGTGACCTGAGGTGAAAATGAGAGAATAAAATCAACTGACATTCTTGCTGCTATACATGCTAGAATTCATTTTCTTGCAAGCCAATTATCACTTGAACTCCAAGATTCATGGAGTTCATTCTACCAACAAGACGAGAGTTGACAAACAACAGAATACAATATGGAGATTCTCAGAATCTAAGATTACTGCTATAAAGGACTACGAATCTTGTCCTCAAAGATTCACTTTTGTTACGAATGCGTTCCGTTGTTTAGAACACGGACGGCAGGAGAAAGAGTACAAGAAAGAAGAGAGGATGAGAAGTGAAGAGAGAAGATACAAGAGGCTGGATTATTATTATAATAATGGGAGAGTGCTAAGCCCGTATGATTATATACTGTGTATGGGGGGATGGAAGGTATTCAGGGTCAATTCGGGAAACCGAAGCACAGATCCTATTCCAAAGATCAAGAACCCCTCACTAGAGTCAAGGACCCTCCCTTGAGGGGACAACAGGCTGGAGAGGAAGCGAAAGTTCGCTCTACGTCGTTTAATATGTGAAACGAAGTCAAAGAGTAGAAATATCAGTGCCTCCTTCTCATCCCATCCTGGAGACCTGGAACTGATGTTGGTAAACACCATCTTTGTCCCACCTACCATGACCTTTCTGAACCAGTATGATGACACTATCCTGGACCCACCTACCATGACCTCTGGAATGCTATGATAACACTATCCTGGACCCACCTACCATGACCTCTGGAACGCTATGATAACACTATCCTGGACCCACCTACCATGACCTCTGGAACGCTATGATAACACTATCCTGGACCCACCTACCATGACCTCTGGAACGCTATGATAACACTATCCTGGACCCACCTACCATAACCTCTGGAACACTATGATAACACTCTCCTGGACCCACCTACCATAATCTCTGGAACACTATGATAACACTCTCCTGGACCCACCTACCATAACCTCTGGAACACTATGATAACACTATCCTGGACCCACCTACCATAACCTCTGGAACACTATGATAACACTATCCTGGACCCACCTACCATGACCTCTGGAACGCTATGATAACACTATCCTGGACCCACTTACCATGACCTCTGGAACGCTATGATAACACTCTCCTGGACCCACCTACCATGACCTCTGGAACGCTATGATAACACTATCCTGGAGTAGGATTAACACACATATACAACACTTGGGTGTCCTAATTTCCTCATCAGTTATTGTTAACCATTTACAACGTGTTCAATAATTGTGAGCCTTGTGTTCTTTATTAATAGTTAACTACTACATGTTAATAAAATTATGAATTTATAGTGTGTTATTTTTTATTCTTCAATTTTTTTTTTGTATGGAATACAGACTGAAAATTGGATACACCTCCAGTGTGCTGCTTCCTTATTTTAATTGCGCGTAACATGAAACTCTTGCAAATGTGGGCTGATATCCCTTAGCCTGAGCAGCCTGATGGTCAGTAATAATAATAATCTTTATTTACTACAAGTACATGTACATGGTATACAGTCCTAGCTGACAACAATGACATACTACTACATAGAAAGCCACTTGTTATGCTGAGCATCTCGGGCAAATTAGGTCAGTGTCCCAGGATGCGACCCACACCAGTCGACTAACACCCAGGATGCGACCCACACCAGTCCACTAACACACAGGATGCGACCCACACCAGTCGACTAACACCCAGGATGTGACCCACACCAGTCGACTAACACCCAGGTACCCATTTTACTGATGGGGAACATAGACAACAGGTGGAAAGAAACACGTCCAATGTTTCTACTCTGGCTGGGAATCGAACCCAGGCCCTCGCCGTGTGAAGCGAGAACGTTAACCACCAGGCCACCAGAGCCACGTAGGTGCACTGGATCATGGTAGGCAAGTCCAACTCTCACCCAATAACACAGACTTACGACACTCATCTATAACTATTGTTTAATTTGTTTTTTAAATATTTATAATATAAATTCATTCTTCTTGATTCTAATTGTTGAAATCTTTCGTGATTATAATCACTATATATAATCACTATTTATTTCTACCTCAATATTTCTTTCAATACACTTTTTAACAATGTTGATTCAATTCGCTCAGTGTGTCTTAGTAGGAACCTGTATTTACAGGAGTGGCAGGACGTGTTTCCTTAAGACACCTGCGGTCCATGTTCACCCATCAGTCCACTAACCTGGGGGTTAGTGGACTGGTGTGGGTGGCATCCTGGGTGTTAGTGGACTGGTGTGGGTCACATCCTGAGTGTTAGTGGACTGGTGTGGGTGGCATCCTGGGTGTTAGTGGACTGGTGTGGGTGGCATCCTGGGTGTTAGTGGACTTGTGTGGGTCACATCCTGGGTGTTAGTGGACTGGTGTGGGTCACATCCTGGGTGTTAGTGGACTGGTGTTGGTCACATCCTGGGTGTTAGTGGACTGGTGTGGGTCACATCCTGGGACAAAACTGACCTAATTTAAGGGAAATGCTCAGCATAACAAGCGACTTTCTATACAGTAGTATGTCATTGATGTCAGCTATGATCTGTATACCTTGTACATGTACTTGTATACCTTGTACATGTACTTGTATACCTTGTACATGTACTTGTATACCTTGTACATGTACTTGTATACCTTGTACATGTACTTGTATACCTTGTACATGTACTTGTATACCTTGTACATGTACTTGTATACCTTGTACATGTACTTGTATACCTTGTACATGTACTTGTATACCTTGTACATGTACTTGTGTACCTTGTACATGTACTTGTTTACCTTGTACATGTACTTGTATACCTTGTACATGTACTTGTATACCTTGTACATGTACTTGTATACCTTGTACATGTACTGGTATACCTTGTACATGTAATTGTAGGAATAAAGATATTATTATTATTATTATTATTATTATTATTATTATTATTATTATTATTATTATTATAAAGGCATATGACACTTACCTTCAAATATTAAATTATTTTTTCATGTCTAAACTAAATTCATTCATTTTGGAACCTTTCGTGAATATTCCCACCTTTCACAGCATCACTATTACCACCTTAACAATCCTCCAATAGTACCTTTCAGAAGTGAAGAATCAGGGCTATTAATTCACGTCAAAAGGAACGACTTTTGGTATGCGAACTATCACCTTTATTTCTCACTGATTCACTGATTTTCTACAAACTGTCAACTAGTGTACTAAAAGGAGAGCCAAACCGTAATTATATAAAGCAGTTTAGAAACTTCTGGCTCCAGTATAAACGGTTCCATTCTTATATCTCAACTTCACATTGAGGACTCTGAATACTTAAGGCAGAGAGACTGACCTCTTAGTTGTTGAGGAAGTGTTCACTTCAAGCTTGACTGCAAGCTTCAGCCAAATGAAGCTTGCAGACAAGGCCTATACCGAGGGGGGAGGGGGGCTCATCCGGTGCATTGGTCCGGTGTCTCGCTGTGAATCTACGAAGCAAATTTTGGAAAACCAGAACTGAAACCTCTAGAACTGTTGAATACATTAAGAGACTACAAACTCTGTGAGATATTTGCAAATGTTTGTGTTAGTTTAAGAATATTGTTGACAATCCAGCTACAGCAATGTTAGCAGAAAGATCTTTTAGTACTAAAATATATCCAAAACTGGTTAAGATCTACTACCTGACTTATTGATTTAACTAGACCGAGATTATTATTATTATTACAATCAAGGGGGAAGCGCTAAACCCGGAGGATTATACAGTGCCTGGGGGGGGGATGTGGAAGGCATTCAGGCTTAATTTGGGGAACTGGAGCACAGATCCAATTCCCTAAATCAAGAGCCCCTCACCAACATCAAGGAACCTTCCTTGAGGGGACTAGACCGAGAACTGAATCATTACCAGAGAAATTGATTTAGATAATCTTATTAGAAATTTTGCTGACAAAAAAGGCCAGTATAGCTCATTTTACTAATTAGTCTAAGTAAATATTAAACGTTTAAGAATTTGTTTTATTTTGAATAAACTTATTAAATATTTATAAGTTTAGGCACATATGTAGTTAAGTGTCTACAAAAATTTTCAAAATTTGTAAAGTTTATGTATAAAGTATATATTATCTGGTCACTCTGCTGTGCAGAATGTTCTTCAAATTCTCAGTTTTGAGAGAAGACTGACCCTGCCCCGAGGGCCCCAGAGCAGTCTTGTTCCTCCTTGCAAAATTTCTCTTGGAGGTCCTGCTTGCACAGCTTGCGATAAGATTAGATTTCGTTCGGATTTTTAACCCCGAAAGGTTACAAATATAACCCGCACGTAGAAGAGAGGAGCTTACGACGACGTTTCGGTCCGACTTTGTAAATTTTTGTATCGTTCCAGTCACGGTATTGTGCCTTTTTTTGTTACCAGGAAGGTTAGCCACCCAGGATAACCCAAGAAAGTCAGTGGGTCATCGAGGACTGTCTGTTTAATTTCCATTGTGGTCCTCAAATCTTGTCCCCCAGGATGCCACCCACACCAGTTCACTAACACCCAGGTACCTATTTGCTGCTAGGTGAACACGACAACAGGAATCGAACCCGAGCCCTCCGCGTGTGAAGCGAGAGCTTTCCCAGCCAGGCCACGGGGCCACTGGTACGTGTGTACAATACCAACACCAACTATTGCTGGTGTATTCTGCTCATTTAAACATGCTTCTAATTGACTCACGAAATCGTAATGACACGATTGCAAACAAACCATACCACGGCAGGGATTGAACCCGCGGTTAGAGAGCCTCAAAACTCCAGACCGTCTGGAGTTTTGAGACTCTGATCGCGGGTTCAATCCCGGCCGGGGTATGGTTTGGTATGCTTCTAATTTAGATTACTTCTAAGAGGTATCATGAGTGAAATAAGGTCCAAGTTGGGTCAGTGATTAGTAAAACACCCGTGGATCACCTTTTGTATCTTAGTTTTGTCAACAAAACGCTTTTTACTGGCTAATAAAACGTCTCGTCAGTAAATAAACCCAAGTGTTGCACATGCGTCTTGTTTAACTACTTTTTGGCATTTTACACCATGAATCCCTAACAAGAAATTAAACCAGATGTTGCACTCGGTTTGCAATTTAATATGAACGTTCTTGCCACTTGAACATTAAAATGGTATAAAATACCGACACGTTGTTAGGTAAGACACATATGTAGGCGAAACGTTTCATAATAAAGATACCTAACTGTTGCATATGTGTCTTAGCTAACATCTTGCCACTTGAATAAGTGCTCATGAGCATTGCAGTAGACCTACTGGTTGATGCTTATACAATAATGTTAGTACGTAGTAGCTCATGCATTCGTGGTCCACCAGCATAGGCCAATAGGTCTACAGTAGTGATTCATTTTTTTTTTCGTATTTTCAGTGAATCATTAAAATCTGGTATCGTGCTCATGAGGAAATGTCCGAATTAATACCTATTAAAATGTGTTGAAAACACACAAAATCATAAGACACAAATATTTACACAAATAGAGAGATATGGCAAAATTAATCCATGGTACCAGGAATATTTCTTACATTGAGAGGTTAGAACATGAGAAAACTGCAGCTACCCTACTGACCCATGTTAAGGGGCTGTTCACAACTCCAAACTATGTTAGGTCTGCTTACCAAGATGCGACTAGAGCAAGAAGAAGAAGCAAGAAGAAGCAAGAAGACATTCCCCACTCCGGGGATTCATCGCAAGAGAGAAGATATCACCCTCCATCCGAAGGGACCATAGCAAGACTTCCCCACAGGACAGAAGAAAGATGAGTGACACCCCCAACCCGGAGTGCCAACGCCGGGTACCATTTGGAAAAGACCCGGGCCGGGTCGATTAACCTTACACATTAAAAATACAAGTGAGGTGAGATGTGAGACGATATGTACACGAGAGCATAAAAACTACTGACGTTCTTGCTGCCAAACACAGGAGGTCACTTCTCACAGGGGAGAACTTTTACAAGGCATTTTGGAGGTCACACTAAGGTGTGATTTTTTTAGGGGAGGAGTAACTCGAAATCTGAAGCACTGCATCAGGGATCGAATATATTTTTCCCAAGAAATTATTTTTTAAGTATCTAACATTTAGTTAATGATTATTTTCCTCTATGATCTTGGACAACTCGCACACCTCCCTTCCCTTCACCATCTCTACCCACCTCACCTCTCCCTCAACTTCACTGACCACCCATGCTCCTGCTCCTTGGATCAAGACCAAGTCTCCCCCTCCCTCAAACTTGCAAGCAAGAGAGACAGTGAGAATTGTGAGCGACCAGACTTGAGAGTTTAGTCTGCAAGTGTTTAACAAGCTCCAAACATCGCTTCACAACTTTGTCGGGCTATCCCGTCATTGACAGGTCGAACCGAGGTGTTTGGCATAACAAGTTGGCACCCATATCATATCTTTAAAAGTTGGTTCGTTGCTTGGGAGGCTCCGCCAACCACGAACCATCAATGTCACGTACTTTTCACATGCCACAGAAAATGCAGAGTAAATTCATAGAAGAAATAATATCTTTATTTCTACAAGTACACGTACAAGGTATACAAGTACACGTACAAGGTATACAAGTACATGTACAAGGTATACAAGTACTTGTATAAGGTATACAAGTACATGTACAAGGTATACAAGTACGTGTACAAGGTATACAAGTACATGTACAAGGTGTACAAGTGCATGTACAAGGTATACAAGTACACGTACAAGGTATACAAGTACATGTACAAGGTATACAAGTACACGTACAAGGTATACAAGTACATGTACAAGGTATACAAGTACTTGTACAAGGTATACAAGTACATGTACAAGGTATACAAGTACGTGTACAAGGTATACAAGTACATGTACAAGGTGTACAAGTGCATGTACAAGGTATACAGATCATAGCTGACATCAATGGCATACTACTATATAGAAAGCCGCTTGTTATGCTGAGGATTTCCCTCAAATTAGGTCAGTTTTGTCCCAGGATGTGACCCACACCAGTCCACTAACACCCAGGATGTGACCCACACCAGTCCACTAACACCCAGGATGTGACCCACACCAGTCCACTAACACCCAGGATGCGACCCACACCAGTCCACTAACACCCAGGATGCGACCCACACCAGTCCACTAACACCCAGGATGCGACCCACACCAGTCCACTAACACCCAGGATGTGACCCACACCAGTCCACTAACACCCAGGATGTGACCCACACCAGTCCACTAACACCCAGGATGTGACCCACACCAGTCCACTAACACCCAGGATGCGACCCACACCAGTCCACTAACACCCAGGATGTGACCCACACCAGTCCACTAACACCCAGGATGTGACCCACACCAGTCCACTAACACCCAGAATGTGACCCACACCAGTCCACTAACACCCAGGATGTGACCCACACCAGTCCACTAACACATAGGATGTGACCGACACCAGTCCACTAACACCCAGAATGTGACCCACACCAGTCCACTAACACCCAGGATGTGACCTACACCAGTCTACTAACACCCAGGATGTGACCCACACCAGTCCATTAACACCCAGGATGTGACCCACACCAGTCAACTAACACCCAGGATGTGACCCACACCAGTCCACTAACACCCAGGATGTGACCCACACCAGTCCACTAACACCCAGGATGTGACCCACACCAGTCCACTAACACCCAGGATGTGACCCACACCAGTCCACTAACACCCAGGATGTGACCCACACCAGTCCACTAACACCCAGGATGTGACCCACACCAGTCCACTAACACCCAGGATGTGACCCACACCAGTCCACTAACACCCAGGATGTGACCCACACCAGTCCACTAACACCCAGGATGTGACCCACACCAGTCCACTAACACCCAGGATGCGACCCACACCAGTTCACTAACACCCAAGATGTGACCCACACCAGTCCACTAACACCCAGGATGTGACGTACACCAGTCCACTAACGCCCAGGATGTGACCCACACCAGTCCACTAACACCCAGGATGTGACCCACACCAGTCCACTAACACCCAGGATGTGACCCACACCAGTCCACTAACACCCAGGATGTGACCCACACCAGTCCCCTAACACACAGGATGTGACCTACACCAGTTCACTAACACCCAGGATGTGACCCACACCAGTCCACTAACACCCAGGATGTGACCCACACCAGTCCACTAGCACCCAGGATGTGACCTACACCAGTCCACTAACACCCAGGATGTGACCCACACCAGTCCACTAACACCCAGGATGTGACCTACACCAGTCCACTAACGCCCAGGATGTGACCCACACCAGTCCACTAACACCCAGGTACCCATTTTACTGGTGTGCAACATAGACAACCGTTATACCTGGAGTATACCTGGAGAGAGTTACGGAGGGTCAACGCCCCTGTAGCCCGGTTTTAGACCAGGCCTCGTGGCGGATCAAGTTCTGATCAACCAGGTTGTTGCTGCTCGCCGCACGCAAACTGAGTTACGAACCACAGCCCGGCTGGTCGGGTACTGACTTTAGGTGCCTGTCCAGTGCCTTCTTGAAGACATCCAGGGGTCTATTGGTAATCCCCTTTACGTATGCTGGGAGGCAGTTGAACAGTCTTGGGCCCCTGACACTTAATATATTC
>NC_091391.1:9052150-9179355 GCF_038502225.1 Cherax quadricarinatus
TCTCACTCCAAAACTTTTTCTTATTTTCAACAAAATTTGTTGATAACATCTCACCCACTCTCTCATTTGCTCTCTTTTTACATTGCTTCACCACTCTCTTAACCTCTCTCTTTTTCTCCATATACTCTTCCCTCCTTGCATCACTTCTACTTTGTAAAAACTTCTCATATGCTAACTTTTTCTCCCTTACTACTCTCTTTACATCATCATTCCACCAATCGCTCCTCTTCCCTCCTGCACCCACTTTCCTGTAACCACAAACTTCTGCTGAACACTCTAACACTACATTTTTAAACCTACCCCATACCTCTTCGACCCCATTGCCTATGCTCTCATTAGCCCATCTATCCTCCAATAGCTGTTTATATCTTACCCTAACTGCCTCCTCTTTTAGTTTATAAACCTTCACCTCTCTATTCCCTGATGCTTCTATTCTCCTTGTATCCCATCTACCTTTTACTCTCAGTGTAGCTACAACTAGAAAGTGATCTGATATATCTGTGGCCCCTCTATAAACATGTACATCCTGAAGTCTACTCGACAGTCTTTTATCTACCAATACATAATCCAACAAACTACTGTCATTTCGCCCTACATCATATCTTGTATACTTATTTATCCTCTTTTTCTTAAAATATGTATTACCTATAACTAAACCCCTTTCTATACAAAGTTCAATCAAAGGACTCCCATTATCATTTACACCTGGCACCCCAAACTTACCTACCACACCCTCTCTAAAAGTTTCTCCTACTTTAGCATTCAGGTCCCCTACCACAATTACTCTCTCACTTGGTTCAAAGGCTCCTATACATTCACTTAACATCTCCCAAAATCTCTCTCTCTCCTCTGCATTCCTCTCTTCTCCAGGTGCATACACGCTTGTTATAACCCACTTCTCGCATCCAACCTTTACTTTAATCCACATAATTCTTGAATTTACACATTCATATTCTCTTTTCTCCTTCCATAACTGATCATTTAACATTACTGCTACCCCTTCCTTTGCTCTAACTCTCTCAGATACTCCAGATTTAATCCCATTTATTTCCCCCCACTGAAACTCTCCTACCCCCTTCAGCTTTGTTTCGCTTAGGGCCAGGACATCCAACTTCTTTTCATTCATAACATCAGCAATCATCTGTTTCTTGTCATCCGCACTACATCCACGCACATTTAAGCATCCCAGTTTTATAAAGTTTCTCTTCTTCTCTTTTTTAGTAAATGTCTACAGGAGAAGGGGTTACTTGCCCATTGCTCCCGGCATTTTAGTCGCCTCATACGACACGCATGGCTTACGGAGGAAAGATTCTTTTCCACTTCCCCATGGACAATAGAAGAAATAAAGAAGAACAAGAGCTATTTAGAAAAAGGAGAAAAACCTAGATGTAGGTATATATATATGCATGTGCGTGTCTGTGAAGTGTGACCAAAGTGTAAGTAGGAGTAGCAAGATATCCCTGTTATCTAGCGTGTTTATGAGACAGAAAAAGACACCAGCAATCCTACCATCATGCAAAACAGTTACAGGTTTTTGTTTCACAGTCATCTGGCAGGACGGTAGTACTTCCCTGGGTGGTTGCTGTCTACCAACCTACTACCTACATGTTGGTCGTTTCCCACCGAGAAGAAAAAGCTCTCACTTCACACGGTGAGGGTCCGGGTTCGATTTCCGTTGCAGAGGTGGAAACACTGGGAGTGTTTCTTTACACCAGTTGTCCATGTTCACCATCAGCAAAATAGGTACCTGGGTGTTAGTGGACTGGTGTGGGTCACATCCTGGGTGTTAGTGGACTGGTGTGGGTCACATCCTGGGTGTTAGTGGACTGGTGTGGGTCACATCCTGGGTGTTAGTGGACTGGTGTGGGTCGCATCCTGGGTGTTAGTGGACTGGTGTGGGTCACATCCTGGGTGTTAGTGGACTGGTGTGGGTCGCATCCTGGGTGTTAGTGGACTGGTGTGGGTCACATCCTGGGTGTTAGTGGACTGGTGTGGGTCACATCCTGGGTGTTAGCGGACTGGTGTGGGTCACATCCTGGGTGTTAGTGGACTGGTGTGGGTCACATCCTGGGTGTTAGTGGACTGGTGTGGGTCACATCTTGGGTGTTAGTGGACTGGTGTGGGTCACATCCTGGGTGTTAGTGGACTGGTGTGGGTCACATCCTGGGTGTTAGTGGACTGGTGTGGGTCACATCCTGGGTGTTAGTGGACTGGTGTGGGTCACATCCTGGGTGTTAGTGGACTGGTGTGGGTCACATCCTGGGTGTTATTGGACTGGTGTGGGTCACATCCTGGGTGTTAGTGGACTGGTGTGGGTCACATCCTGGGTGTTAGTGGACTGGTGTGGGTCGCATCCTGGGTGTTAGTGGACTGGTGTGGGTCACATCCTGGGTGTTAGTGGACTGGTGTGCGTCGCATCCTGGGTGTTAGTGGACTGGTGTGGGTCACATCCTGGGTGTTAGTGGACTGGTGTGGGTCACATCCTGGGTGTTAGTGGACTGGTGTGGGTCGCATCCTGGGTGTTAGTGGACTGGTGTGGGTCACATCCTGTGTGTTAGTGGACTGGTGTGGGTCACATCCTGGGTGTTAGTGGACTGGTGTGGGTCGCATCCTGGGTGTTAGTGGACTGGTGTGGGTCACATCCTGGGTGTTAGTGGACTGGTGTGGGTCACATCCTGGGTGTTAGTGGACTGGTGTGGGTCGCATCCTGGGTGTTAGTGGACTGGTGTGGGTCACATCCTGGGTGTTAGTGGACTGGTGTGGGTCACATCCTGGGTGTTAGCGGACTGGTGTGGTTCACATCCTGGGTGTTAGTGGACTGGTTTTGGTCGCATCCTGGGTGTTAGTAGACTGGTGTGGGTCGCATCCTGGGTGTTAGTGGGCTGGTGTGGGTCGCATCCTGGGACAAAACTGACCTAATTTGCAGGAAATGCTCGGCATAACAAGCGACTTTCTATATAGTAGTATGTCGTTGATGTCAGCTATGATCTGTATACCTTGTACATGTACTTGCATACCTTGTGCATGTACTTGCATACCTTGTACATGTACTTGTATACCTTGTACATGTACTTGTATTCCTTGTACATGTACTTGTATACCTTGTACATGTACTTGTATTCCTTGTACATGTACTTGTAGCAAATAAAGATATATTACTTTCACCATTATTCGTACATAATCACTGTCTTTGCAGAGCCGTCTCAGGAGATGTGCTAGGTATGATGCGCACCCCGATACATTTCCTCGAGTGTTTTTTGAAGCTTCATGACTTTGTACTTGGTGTGGTTAAACTCCAGAAGCTATCTCTTGGACCAGGTTTGCAGCCTGTCCAGATCTCCTTGTAGGATTACCTGATGCTCATCACCTTATATTCTTGGTACCTTCACATCGTCTACAAACTGGGACACTTCTGAGACTATCAACTACAACTTTTATATTATCCTGTCTACCATCTTACTAGCATATTATAACCAAGTCATTGCCATTTTTATTTTTATCATTTTTTTATAATTCTTTTGCTACCTTAATTTGTGTATTTTATCCTGTCAATTTAAATCTAATTATACTCTAATTCTTGTAAACAACTTATATAAGACCTTAGTGCAATTACAATTGAGAGTCTTGTGCCTTTATTATATTATTAGATTAATCACAGTTGTACTATAGCTCATTCTACCTCAAGACATAGTCAATACCAAATTCACTATATTAGACCATAGTCCAGTTACTAGTGAGAGACTAGTGCTATTTTGAATTTGTATTTTTATATTATTAGATTAAACCTATTGTACTATAGCTCATTCTAGCTCAAAACAAAAGTCAATATATTAGACCTTAGTGCAATTACAAGTGAGAGTCTTGTTCTATTTTTAATTTGTACTTTTATATTATTAGATTAAACCTATTGTACTTTAGCTCACTCTAGCTCAAAACATAGACTCCACAAAAGTCATTATATTAGACCTTAGTGCAATTACAAGTGAGAGTCTTGTTCTATTTTTAATTTGTATTTTTATATTACTAGTTTATACCTAGTTGTACTTTAGTTCATTCCAGCACAACACATAGACAACATCAACTTCATTATGTGTAGTAGTGACTATACTCTACATGACCAAAATACTCTAGCTATATACTTGTCCAAACTTCCTACCACTACAGATATCAGTACTAGAACTCAACACACAACTCAGGATATAAATAACCATAATTTAAACCTAGAAGATGATTGATCACGTTGACCCTGATCTAAACCTCCATAATCTGACACCCAATCAAAACCTATTGGAAAGTAACTGCCTTTATTACACAGCATCACAAGCCAGCACTATCCTAAACAATGCTAAAAGTCTATCAGTACTAAACTACAATATCAGGTCCTTTAGCAAACACTATGATGACCTCCTAGCACTCCTTGAATCACTAAAGACACCCTTCTCCTGCATTATTCTTACTGAGACCTGGCTTAAGCAGGACACAATAGATATCTACCCTCTACCAGGATACACAGCAATTCACAACTGCAGACCAAACCAAGTTGGGGGTGGTATTGCAATCTATTACTCTAACCAATTATCTTGTATTAGCACCACTTGCTTTAGTGATGAATAGGGGGAATACATTTTTGCTAATTTTATTGAAAAAAAACTTAAGACACCTATAACAATCGGTGCCATTTACCGGATGCCTCACACAAACATCCCAAATTTCAGTGAGAAATTAAAGTCACTAATAACAAACAGACAAATGAATAAGCACCACCTTCTCTTAGCTGGAGACTTCAACATCAACCTTGGCATACTAGATGATCAGCCTGTAACTGATTTCATCAACAATATGAACAACACACTTCTCATACCAACAATAACTAAACCAACCAGGCTCACTGAGACAAGTGCAACCATAATAGACCACATATGGACCAATATACTAGCCCCCCTTAAATCAGGGATAATCACAGATAGCACTACAGACCACTACCCTACCTTCCTCCTGACAAACATTAGTAAACCACCACTTGAATACAACAAAGTCTCATTTAGACTCCATGACGAGGCCTCAGTAAGGAAGTTCACAGCTGACCTAGAGACTGTTGACTGGCCTACAGAATGGACAGACATTTTTCTTAACAAATTACTTAGACTATACAACAAACATTGTCCTATAAAAACAAAACAGATCACAAACAAACGGCTTGGCTGCCCATGGCTAACCAGCACCATTCTGAAATCCATTGACAAGAAACACCAATATGAAAAGCAATATAGACAGGGCTTAATACACAAAGATATTCTTAAACACTATTCATCAGCTCTCACCAAAGTAATAAAGAAAGCCAAACAACTATACTACTCCAGTAGATTCACAGACACTAGAGGAGATATAAAAAAGACCTGGAAAACACTCTCTCAGATTCTAGGGACCCACAAACTGAGAAAAACCAAGAATATTGTCCTAACTAAACCTAATGAAACACCACTACATCCCACTGACACAGCTAACAAGATAAACGACTTCTTCTCAACCATAGGATCTAATCTCGCCAGTAAAATCCCACATACCAATGCCCATGCCGGGGACTACCTAGATGGGAATTTCCCAAATTCCTTCTATCTCGCACCAACTGAGCCCACGGAAGTCACCGAGATTATAAAGTCACTTAAAAATAACTCGGGGAATCTGTCTCATGTCCCACCATTACTGTACAAGCGAGCGGCCCATGTACTTTCGCATGCTATTTCATTACTTTTTAACAAGTCACTAGAGACTAGCACCTTCCCGAAACTACTCAAGATGGCAAGGGTTACACCAATACATAAAGGTGGTGACCCTACAGACTTAAACAACTATAGGCCAATATCTAACTTACCATTGCTATCCAAAATCTTTGAGAAACTCGTGCACAGGAGACTGTATTCATTTATAACGGCTCAAAACATACTCAACCCCTGCCAATTTGGATTCAGGAAAAATAAAAGCACTAATGATGCAATCATAAAAATGCTAGATCTGCTTTACACAGCATTGGAAAATAAGGAATATCCACTAGGAATTTTTATTGACCTAAGAAAAGCTTTTGACACAGTAGACCACGACATCCTACTCCACAAACTTGATCATTACGGTATAAGAGGCCATGCGCTTGCTTATTTCAAATCTTACATTACTAATAGGTATCAGTATGTCACCATTAAAGACACAGCATCAGCAACACGGCCACTTGATACTGGAGTTCCGCAGGGAAGTGTCCTTGGTCCCCTGCTCTTCCTCATATACATCAATGACCTTCCAAACGTATCCCAACACCTGAAACCCATTCTCTTTGCTGACGACACGACTTATGTCATCTCTCACCCTAATCTTGCCACCCTCAACACCATTGTGAATGAGGAGCTGATCAAAATATCGACTTGGATGACAGCCAATAAACTTACGCTTAACACTGACAAAACCTACTATATTATGTTTGGTAGCAGAGTAGGAGATGCACAAATTAACATTAAGATTGACAACACTCTAATTACCAGAAATAATGGGGGCAAATTCCTAGGCTTATACCTTGACAACAACCTGAATTTCAGCACCCATATCCAGCATATAACCAAAAAAGTATCCAAAACGGTTGGGATCCTCTCCAAGATACGATACTACGTGCCGCAAAATGCCCTTCTCACACTATACCACTCACTTATTTATCCATACCTCACCTATGCTATTTGTGCTTGGGGATCAACTGCAGCAACACACCTAAAGCCAATAATAACCCAACAAAAAGCTGCAGTAAGAATAATCACTAAATCCCATCCCTGGCAACACACCCCCCCACTCTTCATAGACCTAAACTTACTCCCTGTTCAGTACATCCACACTTACTACTGTGCAATCTACATCTACAGGGCCTTAAACTTTAATATCAACCTTTACCTACAACGCTTTCTTGATAGTTGTGACAGAACCCACAGGCATAACACCAGACACAAACATCTCTACGACATTCCCCGTGTCCGACTAAACCTTTACAAAAATTCAATGTATGTCAAAGGCCCTAAAATCTGGAATACCCTACCTGAGAACTCTAGAACTGCAGACACATTCATCACCTTCAAAACTACCATTAGAAAACATCTTATCTCCCTGATACACCCCGTCAACTAACTACACGAATACCACCTGGTGGTTCACACTTACACTCACCCATTTGACCATAAACAGAAATATTAATCTCAATCTTAAAATAATGAATCCTGTGATACTCCAATACTGAAACTATGTACTGTGCCAAAACAAAAGCATTCACATTGCTAAACTCACAAACTAGTATTTAGTCACTTAGCCATAATACCAACTTACCTCATAATTTGTAATATTTTACAATTAAGAATAAAACTAAGTATGCCCGAAATGCCTAGCCATGCTAAGCGTTCTAGTGGTACACGCTGTAATGCCTAGCCATGCTAAGCGTTCTAGTGGTACACTCTGTAATCATTATTTTACTACATGTAAACCACACAATAACCAAATTTCTGTAAACTCAGCATTGTAATCCTTTTAGAGAATAAACTGTGAACTTTGAATCGCGTCCCTCATGTCATTCACATACTACAAACAGCACCGGACCTGGGACTGGCCCTTGTGGAACTCCGCTCCGCGAGTGTGATACACTCCTGGTAAATTCCTATATGAGAAAAAAGACTGAACTTGACTAGAGTAAAACCGAATAATTTTGAAACTAGCGAAAAATTAATGTTTAATTATGAAAACAATAGTTTCAAATTATTGTAGAAATATTGTAGTATTAATATTGGTGGAATTACCGACAATATGTTAAGTGAAAGGACACAAGTGAACTAATGCGACATTTTATTGTGGCAATGTTTCGCTTTTTGTCAAGTCGTAACGGCTTGATGAAGTTCCTGGAGAGCGAAACGTTGCCACAATGTCACACTAGCTGCATTTGTATCCTTTTACTTAACAGAAATATTGTTATCTGGTGAGGATGTAGATGGTAATCAGGTTCTAGGTAGCAGAGGTTCATTATCACTGTGACTGAGGAAGTCAGAGTTGACTTCCTGACTTCACTTCTTAAACATAACGTCAAGTGTTATGGTAGTGTTATCTCTTTTAAGTATTCACTAATACTTATTTCTTAGCTTTAATCTATTAGATTTTTCAAAATCTCATAAATGTACAAAGGAAACCCAGAAAATTCTGAAGTAGCATCGGTGGTTCAGTGGTAGAATTCTCGCCTGCCACGCGGGAGGCCCGGGTTCGATTCCCGGCCGATGCATTTATTGCAAACCTGTGACTGCAACATAAAGGTGTAATTGATGTACCAAACTTAAATGTTAAAATCTTTAATTGTATTTAGTAATTTTTGCTAAATATTTAACAGAGATTCTTGTATTAATTATTACGAGGAAGACAATGAATATGTGAAGGAACATGAAAATGTAAGAAAAATCAATGTAAGTGGGATAATTTAATTAAATGTAATTATGAAGCATAAATTAATAGGCATAAATGAATACAATTATAATAGCGTCATTATGAACTATTAATACTCGAAGATATATCTGCCAACTTGACAAGATAAATGTTATCAGTATGAATGTTCTATATTACTTAAAGTACATTAATCTCAGATTGTACATAAATATTTACTTATGAGAAACTTAATGCAATACATCTGATGTAAAATGGAACAATAAAAATCCCAAGTAGAGGTGAATGACAATGTTATTTAATGTGAAAAATCAAAGTGTCCTTGAGACACGCAAGTCACGGATGTAATGTGTCCTTGAGACACGCAAGTCACGGATGTAATGATCGTGTGTGACTACGTAGTTCTGGCCACACTCAACAACCTGAAGTGAGAGAATAAGGTTTAATAAATATAAACACAAGTGCAGTGTAATGTGATCCTTTATTGACATCGTTTCGCCCACACAGTGGACTTTATCAAGTAATAAACAGATTTAGCTGACTCACGAAATCGTAATGACACGATTGCAAACAAACCATACCACGGGCGGGATTGAACCCGCGGTCAGAGAATCTCGAAACTCCAGACCGTAGCGTTAGCCACTGGACCAGCTAGCCACAATAAGATTCTTATTGTAGCTAGCTGGTCCAGTGGCTAATACGACGGTCTGGAGTTTTGAGACTCTATGACCGCGGGTTCAATCCCGCCCGTGGTATGGTTAGATCTAGCTGGGTAATTAATATGTGACAAACAGAATGCGGATGTTGTATACACAGACTTTGCAAAAGGCTTTAACAAGTGCGACCATGGTGTAATAGCGCACAAAATACGTGCTAAAGAGATAACCGGCAAAGTAGGCAGATGAATCTTCAACTTTCTAACCAATCGCACACAAAGAGTAGTGGTAAACAGAGTTAAATCAGATGCTGCCACAGTGAAGAGCTCTGTTCCACAAGGCACAGTACTCGCACCTATCCTGTTCCTTATTCTTATATCAGACATAGACAGAGATGTAAACCACAGCACTGTATCATCTTTTGCAGACGATACTAGGATCTGCATGAGACTGTTACCCACTGAGGACACGGCAAAGCTCCAAGAAGATATAAACCAAGTTTTCCAATGGGCAACAGAGAACAATATGAGGTTCAATGAAGACAAATTCCAACTACTCCGTTATGGAAAACTGGAGGAAATAATAACTAGAACTGAGTATACTACAAACTGTAATCACACAATAGAGCGGAAAAGTAATGTGAAGGACCTGGGAGTGGTAATGTCCGAGGACCTCACCTTCAAGGACCACAACAATTCCACTATCACATCTGCGAGGAAACTGATAGGATGGATAATGAGACAAGAGATGCTAAGTCAATGATCCTTTTTAAATCACTTGTTTTCTCTAGGCTGGAATACTGCTGTTCATTAACATCCCTATTCAAGGCAGGTGAAATTGCAGAGCTAGAGAATGTAGAGAGAACCTTTACTGCACGTATAATTTCAATCAAACACCTTAACTACTGGGAGCGCCTGGAAGCACTTGACTTGTACTCACTAGAGCGCAGGCGAGAGAGATATATCATAATCTACACCTGGAAGATTCTGGAGAGACTGGTCCCTAATATGCACACAGCAATCACTCCAAACGAAAGCAAAAAAACTTGGCAGGCGATGCAACATACCCCCAGTGAAAAGCAAGGGCGTCACTGGTACACTAAGAGAAAACACAGTAAGTGTCCGGGGCCCAAGACTGTTCAACAGCCTCCCACCAGCAGTAAGGGGCATTACGAGAAGACCCCTGGTTGTCTTCAAGAGGGAGCTGGACAGATACCTAAAGACGGTGCCGGATCAGCCGGGCTGTGGTTCGTACGTTGGATTGCGTGCGGCCAGCAGTAACAGCCTCGTTCATCAGGCTCTGATCCACCGGGAGGCCTGGTCGTGGACCAGGCCTCCCGGTGGTTGCTCCCGGTGGTTGCTCCCCGGAATGCCCTCCGGGTAGGTATACCATTACTCATGTGCTATTCACCCAGGTAGATCATATTTGTGAGTTGATAAAGCCCACTGTGTGGGCGAAACGTTGTCAATAAAGGATCATATTTTACTGCATTTGTGTTTATTTTTTTCCATATGGTTGTTATTTTATTATAATAAAAGTGAAGCGCTATACCTACAAGGGTCATACAGCGCAGCGGGGCAGGAAAGAATACAGGGGTATTGGGTAGCAAGGGGAAGAGGCATTATTAATATCTTTATTTCTACCAGTACATGTACAAGGTATACAAGTACATGTACAAGGTATACAAGTACATGTACAAGGTATACAAGTACATGTACAAGGTATACAAGTACATGTACAAGGTATACAAGTACATGTACAAGGTATACAAGTACATGTACAAGGTATACAAGTACATGTACAAGGTATACAAGTACATGTACAAGGTATACAAGTACATGTACAAGGTATACAAGTACATGTACAAGGTATACAAGTACATGTACAAGGTATACAAGTACATGTACAAGGTATACAAGTACATGTACAAGGTATACAAGTACATGTACAAGGTATACAAGTACATGTACAAGGTATACAAGAACATGTACAAGGTATACAAGTACATGTACAAGGAATACAAGTACATGTACAAGGTATACAGACCATAGCTGACATCAGTGACATACTACTATATGGAAAGCCCTTTGCTATGCTGAGCATTTCCCGCAAATTAGGTCAGTTTTGTCCCAGGATGCGACCCACACCAGTCCACTAACACCCTGGATGTGACCCATACCAGTCCACTAACACCCAGGATGTGACCCACACCAGTCCACTAACATCCACTATGTGACCCACACCAGTCCACTAACACCCAGGATGCGACCCACACCATTCCACTAACACCCAGAATGCCACCCACACCAGTCCACTAACACCTAGGATGTGACCCACACCAGTCCATTAACACCCAGGATGTGACCCACACCAGTCCACTAACACCCAGGATGTGACCCACACCAGTCCATTAACACCCAGGTACCTACTTTACTAATGGGTGAACATGGGCAGCAGGTGTCTCATGGATACACATCCCTAATGTTTTCCAGCCGTACTGGAGGAGATTCGAACCTCGAACCTCAGTGTGTGAGCCGAGTGCACTCGAGATTTTGTTTTCTTATTCGCCGGTACTCTCCCGGCCCGGGTCTTTTCCAAGTAGTGGTGACCCGGCCTTGACTCCCTATCTGGGGAGTATCTCGAGATCTAAGTCTCCCATGGGAGGAGGTACAAGTACCCCCTCATCTTTGGGACCAAGTGTCCCCAGGCCTAGCCATAGTCCCCGCCCTCACGGGGCTGGTAGGGAGAAGCTAGACCTCTGGTCTGTTACCAGCTTAATATAGAATACCTATTCATGAATATTAAAGCTGCAAATACAACGTAGAGTTTCTTACCAATGAAAAGTTACCATGTAATGTATACACTGAAATGTATGCCAGTTATATTTGGAATTTTAGGTGATAAAGTTGTATGAACATGTATATCTCATATTTATTTTTCATTATCAAACGTAGGAATTTTATAGAAATTTGATCAAAAACTGTATTGCTTAATAACAAAAATAATTTCTTGGATGTTTTTTTTTTGTGGGGGGGGGGGGTTAGTGAGTCCTGACGCAGCTCTCCTCCGTTTCGAGTTCCCCCTCTCTACCCCCCCCCAAAAAAAAAAAGAAAATAACACCTTACTGCGTCCAGAAAAGTTACAACTTAGTATGCCCCACTGTACAGCCACCGCTGTTTTGGGGGCCGGAAACTTCAGCCAAAATGTCATCTAAGACCGAAATCAAAGCTGCAAGTTAGAAGCACAGATGAATTTTAGCTATGGATTGTAGGAAATACTTCTCTAGCTTTATTGGTCAGGAAGTAGAATGACGTAGACAGTGACGTATCAGCGTGGCCCGGTGGCCTGGTGGCTAAAGCTCCCGCTTCACACACGGAGGGCCCGGGTTCGATTCCCGGCGGGTGGAAACATTTCGACACGTTTCCTTACACCTGTTGTCCTGTTCACCTAGCAGCAAATAGGTACCTGGGTGTTAGTCGACTGGTGTGGGTCGCATCCTGGGGGACAAGATTAAGGACCCCAATGGAAATAAGTTAGACAGTCCTCGATGACGCACTGACTTTCTTGGGTTATCCTGGGTGGCTAACCCCCTGGGGTTAAAAATCCGAACGAAATCTTATCTTATCTTATCTTACTTGTTTGTTTAATTCACGTTAAGCGCTAAACCCATGTGGGACATTCAGCACAAGAAGTGTTGGAGGCGTCATCCTTCGTTTGTTAAGTGCGAGACTGACGTACTTCCTGTTTGTACTCACTCAACATTCACTATATTTTGAGTTGTCACCAGAAAATTATAATGGAATGAATACATAGCTTAAGGAATAGGAATGACAGGGTCACGCAACCAAGAGAGAGTGAAACCAATAGCACACATTTGAGAGGTGGAGACAGGAGCTGAGACTCGACCTTTGCAACCACAATTATGTGAGTACAATACATTCTCACACACACACACGCACACACACAGGCACACACACACACACACACACACACACACACACACACAAACACACACACACACACACACACAAGATCTTGGGGTGAGTATAACACCGAGCATGTCTCCGGAAGCACACATCAATCAGATAACTGCTGCAGCATATGGGCGCCTGGCAAACCTGAGAACAGCATTCCGATACCTTAGTAAGGAATCATTCAAGACACTGTACACCGTGTATGTCAGGCCCATACTGGAGTATGCAGCACCTGTTTGGAACCCGCACTTGATAAAGCACGTCAAGAAACTAGAGAAAGTACAAAGGTTTGCGACAAGGTTAGTTCCAGAGCTAAGGGGAATGTCCTATGAGGAAAGATTAAGGGAAATCGGCCTGACCACACTGGAGGACAGGAGGGTCAGGGGAGACATGATAACGACATATAAAATACTGCGTGGAATAGACAAAGTGGGCAAAGACAGGATGTTCCACGGAGGGGACACAGAAACAAGAGGCCACAATTGGAAGTTGAAGACACAAATGAGTCAGAGAGATAGTAGGAAGTATTTCTTCAGTCATAGAGTTGTAAGGCAGTGGAATAGCCTAGAAAATGACGTAGTGGAGGCAGGAACCATACACAGTTTTAAGACGAGGTTTGATAAAGCTCATGGAGCGGGGAGAGAGAGGGCCTAGTAGCAACCGGTGAAGAGGCGGGGCCAGGAGCTAGGACTCGACCCCTGCAACCACAAATAGGTGAGTACAAATAGGTGAGTACACACACACACACACACTGCAGCATACGGGCGCCTGGCAAACCTGAGAATAGCGTTTCGATACCTTAATAAGGAATCGTTTAAGACACTGTACACTGTGAATATTAGGCCCATACTGGAGTTTGCAGCACCAGTCTGGAACCCACACCTGGTCAAGCACGTCAACAAGTTAGAGAAAGTACAAAGGTTTGCAACAAGGCTAGTTCCAGAGTTCAGGGGAATGTCGTACGAGGAAAGGTTGAGGGAAATCGGACTGACGACACTGGAGGACAGAAGGGTCAGGGAAGACATGATAACAACATACAGGATACTGCGTGGAATAGACAAGGTGGACAGAGACAGGATGTTCCAGAAAGGGGACACAGAAACAAGGGGTCACAATTGGAAGCTGAAGATTCAGACGAGTCACAGGGACGTTAGGAAGTATTTCTTCAGTCATAGAGTCGTCAGGAAGTGGAATAGCCTAGCAAGTAAAGTAGTGGAGGCAGGAACCATACATAGTTTTAAGAAGAGGTATGACAAAGCTCAGGAAGCAGAAAGGGAAAGGACCTAGTAGCGATAAGTGAAGAGGCGGGGCCAGGAGCTGAGTCTCGACCCCTGCAACCACAATTAGGTGAGTACAATTAGGTGAGTAAGCATTCCATCTTTCACTTTCTCTCTCTCTCTTCTCTCTCTCTCTCTCTCTCTCTCTCTCTCTCTCTCTCTCTCTCTCTCTCTAACACACACATTGTCTCTTATGAGGTATATATAAAAGCGGTTTATCGTGCGACTTTAGACAGTTGATAAACGAAGTGTGTTGAACGCTGAATAATAATATTAATTTTTCTTGTTAAAGCATCGATTATCAAGTGATCATTTAGCTTCTCCTCAATACTACTCACTGAGCCAGGTGTCAGCCACCACGTCCCAGTATTCCTGGTCAGGCATCCACCAAGTGAGCCAGGTGACGACCATGTGAGCCAAGTGTTCATCAAGTGAGCCAGATATCCACTAAGTGGGGACATCATTACTACAATTTGGTACATTTACAACAGTGGAGTGTGATACCAAATATGGACTCGGGAGTTCCAGTTTTGGTGCGTTTACTGCGGGTGTGGGCGTGGGTGATCAGGCTTATGGGAGGCTTTCCCTACTGCTGGGACTCCCACACCACCACACCTGGTGACTCTGGTCACCACCAAACTCTTCAGTCTCACCATGCTCGGCCTTTTCACATCTCGTCAGGCAATACAACAGTTGCTCTTCCTCGCCACAATCACCACACTGACCATCAAACAAGAGACAACATCAACAACCCGCCCCACGGAGGAGGGTTGCAATTTTCAAAGCCTGGGCAATGTTCAGAATGTGACACAATATTTCCCAGCCTACGTTCCAGCAGGTTTCACACTCTCTGGTCTTACTGTACAGCCATAATATACTTGCAAATATTCACAATACTTATTATCATGTTTTATCTAAACTGGGAAAAACTATTTCTCGGTCTGGCTAACACCTTAAAAACGATGAAATCCATAGCTACAGTGGTAGATATTTTGACATCTATAATCCTGTATGCTCACCTGGTGAAAAATGGCAGTGAACTGGGTGTGAGGGAAAAGTAGGTGTAAGTGGGGTTAAGGTTGTTCGGGCAACCAGGAACCATTAGTTACGTCGCGTGCACCCCCCCCCCCTCCTCTCTGGCGGGCTGGGGCGAAACTAGTTCCTGGTGTCCGATTTGTTAGTTTCTACTCCTGGTAATATTGACCTTACCTGGTGTGGGTTGAAGTTTGGAGAGTCACTTCACCTCCACTCTTCTCCTAATCAGGTAGGGTGATATACCAGGAGTATCACTGTTTGTTTCTTTATTTTGTTTGCTGGTTACCAGTAATGATTTTGGCATTTATCATTCTTTTCAATTCTTAAATGTTATATTATCATAACTATGGGTAACCAGTTTATTTTCTCTTATTTACCAGCTCTGTTCCTGGCGTGGTCTTCCAGGATAGACGCCAGATAAAGGAGCAAGACCTGTTAATAATACTTATTAACATTATTCTACTACTACCGGCCCTTACCTATTCTACTTGTGCTCCATCCAAGTGGTAGGAGATTCCAGAACATCGGATTACTATCTGCCCAGGATAACCTACATAAATAACATCAGAGGAACTATCCAGGGCCATACCTACTCCTACCCCACTACAAGAACTGAAGGCCATTTTTTTTTATTATATTTAAATTTTAAGTAAAATTCTCAAAAATCATTTTTCTTGTTTTTCCTAAATCATTTCTTTATTTATTTATTTTTCCATTAGTTTCTTTTGTTCAGTTGGAAGGCGTTCCACTGACTATGGCGACCTTGCCAGGATCAGACTCTCGAAGCAACATCGTCCTGATGGTTCAACTGGTTGTGAGTATAACATTTAAGATAGAAAAGGGTGAGTTAGTTGAGGTGTCAAGTCATTACTGGTAGTCTGGTTGACTTACCGTTGTTTGGTTCTAAGGTTCGGTTTAGAAGTTTACCTATTTGTTGGACCTGGGGAACTTTGATAATAACCCCTCCTGTGTGAACCGTGTGTATTTTGCTTAGTGAAGGCTATTGAGCCCACAAGTGTATTCTTCCAGGGAGAAATATTTCATTTTCTACTTTGGGAAGTTTAAAGTGTGCGGACTGTGTCCCTCTTTTGTAACAGACGTTACTGTTAATTTTAATTAAGTCAGTTGAAGTTGGGTGCGTAATATTTCTTTTTACAAGATGGATTCTTTAGATTTCTGGTTGAAAGCTGGAAAGGAAATGGGATTTACTGGACAAAGCCTTGATAATTACATTACTGCTAAAATGGCTATTGTAAAGAAAGAGGAACGGGAAAAAGAACAGGAAAGACTAGCTCGAGAGGAGAAAAAGGAACAGGAAAGACTAGCTCGAGAGGAGAAAAAAGAACAGGAAAGACTAGCTCGAGAGGAGAAAAGACTAGCTCGAGAAGAGAAAAAGGAACAGGAAAGACTAGCTCGGGAAGATAAAATCGAACAGGAAAGGATAGCTAGAGAAGACAGAGTTCAGGCAAGAGAGGTAGCCTTCAAAATGAAGGAAATTGAAGAACAGGCTAAGCAGAGGGAGTTAGAACAATCAAGGTTGGAATTAGAAGCCAAGAAGATAGAACTATCTAAACAGAAAATAGATGAAGGGGTACTAGAATATCCTTCCCAAGAACCTAATATTAGGATGCCACAAATACCACCTTTCTCAGAACAAGATGACATAGCGGCATATATTACTCGATTCGAGAGTACTGCTACTCTCTGTGACTGGCCATCAGATTCTTGGGCTACTAGGCTTGGCTTACTACTGTCAGGTTCAGCATTAAACGTCTATTCCACTCTACCCTCTGAGGTTATTTCTAGTTATAGCCTGCTGAAGAAAGCTATACTTCAGGCTTTCAAAAAAACTACTCATCATTACAGGTCTGAGTTTAGACACGTTAAAATAACTCCTAATCAAAATTACATGCAATTCTTAACAACACTTTTCAGATTATTTGATTCGTGGATTGAAAGTGCTGAGGTTGACCACGATTTCGAATCTTTACGAGACCTGATGGTAAGAGATCAATTCCTTTCTTCTGTAAACTCTGACTTACGAATATTCATTAAAGAAAGAAACATTCATACGGCTGCGGAAATGGCACAAGCTGCTGATATATATGCGTGCGCTCATAATAACTACCCTAAAGAACGTAGCAGATATAAGCCTGTTGGGCCTAAGCAATCTGAGGGATCCAAACCCTCCATACCTAAGAATTCCACGGCCTTCACAGTAAAATGTTTCAACTGTAATGAGTGGGGTCATAGAAGGCCCGACTGTCCTAGGAAAAAAGGTGAAAATGTCGGTAAATGTTTCACTGAATCAAACATAAACGCACCTTTTAGTGAAGGTACAGTCAATGGTATGAATGTGTCAACCATTCTTAGAGACACTGGATGTTCCTGTATTGTTATCTCAAGTAAGCTTTTCCCTAACCTAGATTCTTCACGTTATAAGTCCACTAAATTAACGGACTATTTAGGAAGAAGCGATTCTTTTCCAACAGTCAGGTGTTTAGTTAGGTGCAAATGGTTCTCAGGATGGGTAGATGCCGTAGTTGCCCCGATAACCTCATGTTCTGTTTTGGTTGGGAACATACAAGGGGCTACTTTCCCATCTGAGAAGGACTGTTTGGAATTTGGAGTTTCCAAGGAAGGGTTGGAACCTAATATCTCTGTTTCTTCACAGATAGTTCCAGATGAGATTCAGTTGGATAACCTAAATCAGAGAGCTGATGGTTACAAAACTCCGTTAACACCTTTAGTAAGTCAGTCACTTGACCTGGACAACGCAGACACCAGTGGAAAACTACGTGTGGCACAATCTATACAACAACTAGACTCAATTAACGTCCTTACCAGAGCTCAGTCTAAGGTAAAACCTATCCACCCATTAGTTCTTTCCAAAGGAAAGCCAATCGAGCTGTCTCATATAGATTTAGAGGGTCTTCAAAAGACTTGTCCTTCCTTAGAGGAATCTCGGAAGTTAGCTTTAAATGGCAAGGTGACCCAGAGAAAGAAATTTTCTTACAAGTTTGAGTTCAAACACGATCTTTTGTACAAGACTATAGTGTCTGCGGACAAACCCAATGACGTTGGTCGAAGCCTGTTAGTCATTCCGCAGGATTGCCGTGAAACCATTTTAAGAATTTCTCATGACTTGCCAGTCTCTGGCCATTTTTCACATAGGAAGACCTATAATAAAATAAAGGACCTATATTTTTGGCCTAGCATGTCCTCTGACGTCTATAAGTACTGCAGATCATGTCACGTATGTCAACTTTCCACGCAGAAGGGTAGAACTAGGAGAGTTCCTATGGTAAAGATGCCTATTTTCTCAGTCCCTTTTGCAAGGGTTGCAGTAGATATAGTTGGTCCTATCACACCTCGCTCATCAGGAGGTCATAAATATATTTTAACTATGATTGACTACGCGTCCAGCTTCCCAGAGGCGGTACCCTTAAAATCCATTACGTCCATAGAAGTCGCAGAAGCCTTATTTTCTATTTTTTCACGTGTAGGTATACCTCGTGAAATTCTGTCGGATAAAGGGGCTCAATTCACTTCAGAATTAATGGAACACGTTTATCAACTTGTGGGTGTTAAACCTCTTTTCACTACACCTTACCATCCGATGTGTAACGGAAGAGTGGAGCGACAACATGCCATCCTAAAGTCAATACTAAAAAAACTATGTATTCTTAAACCAACGGACTGGCATAGATTTTTACCATGTGCTCTTTTCGCAATGCGTGAGATTCCAAGTGATTCCCTTGGTTATTCCCCTTTTGAATTGCTTTATGGGAGACAAGCTCGTGGTCCACTATCTATTTTGAATGAACTTTGGTCCAAAGATATCAAACCTGAGGTTCAAAACAGCTATCAGTTTCTTTTAGATCTAAGGGAAAGGTTGGAAGAAACCGCCGATTTGGTCAGTAAAAACCTAGAGATGTCTATGGAAACGTACAAGACCTATTTTGACCATAAAAGCTCCAAGCGTACGTTTAATGTTGGTGATGAAGTTTTAGTTCTCCTACCTGACAAATCCAACAAATTGCTAATTACCTGGCGCGGACCGTATAAAGTAGTGAAGGTCTGCAATAAGGTAGATTATATCTTGGATGTCAAGGGTAGAGAGAGAATGTATCACGTCAATATTTTGAAACGGTACCATAGAAGAGAAGTTAATCTTTGCGTAAATGCCTTTGACGAAGATACTTCTTCTTTCAGCTTGGATACAAGTGGTGATTCGTACGAATGTAGAGTTTGTATTATAGATGACGAGTCTTTTACAGAATCGAAGGAACTACTGGATATCTTAACGCATGATCCCTCACCAAAGAAGTCAAATGTCAGCATTAACAACGACTTGTCAAATAAACAAAAGTCTCAAGTAAGTGCCTTAGTAAATTCATTTTCTGACGTATTCACAGAGGTACCAGGACTTACCACCACTATTGTACACAAGATTGAATTGTCGGATCATGAACCAGTAAGGCGGAAAATCTACCCTGTTCCCGTTCACTTACGGAAAACTTTTGATAATGAGGTGGACAAACTATTTAACTTAAACATCATAGAACCTTCGAAATCAGCTTTCTGTTCACCAGTTGTTATGGTTAAGAAACCCGATAATTCTTACCGACTGGCACAAGATTTTCGTTATTTGAATACTATAACTAAATGGGATGCAGAACCCATGCCAGTAATTGATCATGACTTGTATAAATTCCATGACTGCAAATTCTTCTCGGAATTAGACATCTCACAAGCATACCATCAAGTGCCATTACACCCAGACTCGAAACCATACACTGCTTTCCCTACTCATAGAGGTCTAATGCAATATCGCACAATGCCTTTCGGCTTGGTTACCGCGTGTGCCACGTATATTAGGCTTATGAGAATAGTTCTTTCTGATCTAAAGAATGTATCAGTGTATTTTGATAATATTTATATCATGACAAATATCTGGGAAGACCATCTAAATACACTAGCGCTTGTTTTGAAAAGACTAAGAACTCACGGCCTTACAGTTAAACCACAAAAGTGCTTTCTTGGCTATCATAAGGTACAATACCTTGGGTTCATTATCTCTGATAACAACTTCTCACCACTTCCTAATAAAACCAAAGCTGTTTTAGAAAGTACGTTCCCTGCTACCAAAAAGTTATTAAGAAGTTTCCTTGGATCTGTAAACTTCTATAGAAATTTCGTACCAAATCTAAGTAGCTTAACTTCAGTTCTTACAGACTATTTGAAAAAGGGTGTCAAGGAACCTCTTAGTTGTTCTGAGGAAGCCCTCCAAAGCTTCGAAGAAATTAAGAGGATATTTTCAAACCCCCCTGTCCTAAAATTACCAGATATTAATAAAATATTTTGTCTCCGAACAGATGCCTCCCATTCTGGACTCGGGGCTGTACTACTTCAATATTATGAGGAGACACCTTTCCCAGTATCTTTCGCCAGTAAGAAGCTTCTGCCCAGAGAAGAAAGATATTCCACTGTGGAGAAAGAATGTTATGCTTTAGTATGGGGTATAAGCAGATTTAAATACTACCTATACGGTAAACCCTTTGTGCTTGAAACAGATCACAAGCCACTGATGTACTTGGAAAACTTTAAAGGGTCAAATAGCAGACTCTTGAGATGGGCTCTGGCTATTCAGCCCTATAAGTTTAAAGTCGTTTATATTTCTGGCTCTGAAAACCACTTTTCAGATTGGCTGAGCCGAGGTTGTAGTTAGTTCTTTTCCCTCTGTTCGTTGACTTATTGACTCCGTCCATAAGTTTTGGAAGGGGGTATTGTGAGGGAAAAGTAGGTGTAAGTGGGGTTAAGGTTGTTCGGGCAACCAGGAACCATTAGTTACGTCGCGTGCACCCCCCCCCCTCCTCTCTGGCGGGCTGGGGCGAAACTAGTTCCTGGTGTCCGATTTGTTAGTTTCTACTCCTGGTAATATTGACCTTACCTGGTGTGGGTTGAAGTTTGGAGAGTCACTTCACCTCCACTCTTCTCCTAATCAGGTAGGGTGATATACCAGGAGTATCACTGTTTGTTTCTTTATTTTGTTTGCTGGTTACCAGTAATGATTTTGGCATTTATCATTCTTTTCAATTCTTAAATGTTATATTATCATGACTATGGGTAACCAGTTTATTTTCTCTTATTTACCAGCTCTGTTCCTGGCGTGGTCTTCCAGGATAGACGCCAGATAAAGGAGCAAGACCTGTTAATAATACTTATTAACATTATTCTACTACTACCGGCCCTTACCTATTCTACTTGTGCTCCATCCAAGTGGTAGGAGATTCCAGAACATCGGATTACTATCTGCCCAGGATAACCTACATAAATAACATCAGAGGAACTATCCAGGGCCATACCTACTCCTACCCCACTACAAGAACTGAAGGCCATTTTTTTTTTTATTATATTTAAATTTTAAGTAAAATTCTCAAAAATCATTTTTCTTGTTTTTCCTAAATCATTTCTTTATTTATTTATTTTTCCATTAGTTTCTTTTGTTCAGTTGGAAGGCGTTCCACTGACATGGGCTCACTCTTTGGCCACCTCAACCAAGTTTCTCCTGCCCACCTCACAAGGCGATGGATAGCAAGACAGGATAAATACTTTCTGATGATACTTATTATGTTTATTGCTATTTACTCGGCAATGATAAGATATGAAGTCGAGAAAATAACTAATTTGTCTGATTCTGATTATTTTTTTCATATTTCATCTACAATATATTATCCTATTGTCGTGGGACTCTTATATGTCCATATTATTGGCTTTTATCTGATAGTTCGCGTGCTGGCTACTGTAGTGGATGACTTGCAGCGAACTCTGGAAACTGTGTGTGTGTCTGTGCTGTGTGAAGGAGAAGAGTCTCTCAGTACCAACGAAAGGTATGATAATATCCCTGATGAGAAAAATGATGGCACGGACGTAGTGCGAGCAGTATGTTGGCGTTTGATGGAGCTCTGTCAGTGTCAGGAACAATTCCTTAACTACTACTCCCTTCCAATATTGACCATGACATCACGCAGCATCGCCTATTTCATTGCAAATCTCTTCCTTATTGCCACGGGGAGAGTGGCTGTTTACAGGCTTATTTTTAGCCTGTCCAAAGCTTTTCAAATCCTAGTTTTTTTTTCGTCGCCGGACGTGATAAGAACACAGGTTAGTAATTATTATGTATTCAATTTGAATCCATTGATTACCATTTTATAGGGTATTATATTTCCCCATATTTCATGAATGCTGACATCGACCCTGATTTGAACCTATATTTATCTAACTCCTAAGCAATACTTAACCGATAACAACTGTCTTTACTACACAACAACCCAAGCCAAAATTATCCTCAATAGTGCCAGGTACATACAAAAAAATTAACTACAACTGATGCTGAGTAAGCACTACGATGACCTCCTGGCGCTCTTAGATTCCTTAAATACAACCTTCTTTTGCATTATATTTACTGAAATCAAATTTAAGCAAGACACAAGACACATCTGCGCACTACGAGAATACAAAGCCATTAACAACTGCAGGAGAGATCAAATATGTAATTATCACCTATGGTGCCTAGTGCCCCATGGCCTGGTAGCAAAAGCTTCACACGGCGAAGGTCTGGGTTCGATTCCCGGCGAAGGGATGGAAACATCGGACGTGTTTCCATACACCGGTTTTCTATGTTCACCCATCAGTACAATAGGTACCTGGGTGTTAGTGGACTGATGTGGGTCGCATCCTGGGTGTTAGTGGACTGATGTGGGGCGCATCCTGGGTGTTAGTGGACTGGTGTGGGTCGCATCCTGGGTGTTAGTGGACTGGTGTGGGTCACATCCTGGGTGTTAGTGGACTGGTGTGGGTCACATCCTGGGTGTTAGTGGACTGGTGTGGGTCACATCCTGGGTGTTAGTGGAATGGTGTGGGTCACATCCTGGGTGTTAGTGGACTGGTGTGGGTCACATCCTGGGTGTTAGTGGACTTGTGTGGGTCACATCCTGGGTGTTAGTGGACTGGTGTGGGCGGCATTTTGGGTGTTAGTGGACTGGTGTGGGTCACATCCTGGGTGTTAGTGGACTGGTGTGGGTCACATCCTGGGTGTTAGTGGACTGGTGTGGGTCACATCCTGGGTGTTAGTGGACTGGTGTGGGTGGCATTTTGGGTGTTAGTGGACTGGTGTGGGTCACATCCTGGGTGTTAGTGGACTGGTGTGGGTCACATCCTGGGTGTTAGTGGACTGGTGTGGGTCACATCCTGTGTGTTAATGGACTGGTGTGGGTGGCATTCTTGGTGTTAGTGGACTGGTGTGGGTCGCATCCTGGGTGTTAGTGGACTGGTGTGGGTCACATCCTGGGTGTTAGTGGACTGGTGTGGGTCACATCCTGGGTGTTAGTGGACTGGTGTGGGTCACATCCTGGGTGTTAGTGGACTGGTGTGGGTCACATCCTGGGTGTTAGTGGACTGGTGTGGGTCACATCCTGGGTGTTAGTGGACTGGTGTGGGTCACATCCTGGGTGTTAGTGGACTGGTGTGGGTCACATCCTGGGTGTTAGTGGACTGGTGTGGGTCACATCCTGGGTGTTAGTGGACTGGTGTGGGTCACATCCTGGGTGTTAGTGGACTGGTGTGGGTCACATCCTGGGTGTTAGTGGACTGGTGTGGGTCACATCCTGGGTGTTAGTGGACTGGTGTGGGTCACATCCTGGGTGTTAGTGGACTGGTGTGGGTCACATCCTGGGTGTTAGTGGACTGGTGTGGGTCACATCCTGGGACAAAACTGACCTAATTTGCGGGAAATGCTCAGCATAACAAGCGGCTTTCTATATAGTAGTATGTCACTGATGTCAGCTATGATCTGTATACCTTGTACATGTACTTGTATACCTTGTACATGTACTTGTATACCTTGTACATGTACTTGTATGCCTTGTACATGTACTGGTAGAAATAAAGATAGTATATTATTATTATTATTATTATTATTATTATTATAGCAAGGTTATTTATCCAAGGGCGCAATTATTATGCACAATTGTGTAGCAGCACACTGCTGACGAATCAAATATTCTCCAACAAAATAATATTTACATCAGTATTCCATACAACGAAATATTTCAAAATTGTAAATACCACAGAATGTAGATCCAAAGATTACAAGTCTCTCAGTCATTGAACATATTGTAAATAGTGTACAATACTTATAAACTGATGTGGGAATTAAGACGCCCCATGTATTGCACACGTGTCTTAATCATGATACAGCAGGTGGGACCATTTTTATGGTTGGAGATAAAGGGCGGTCGTAGTACTTTGTGGGTGGAGGAGGATTGTATGGGTTGGTAATAGGTTCTAAGTATTTGCGGTTTAGTCAGGAGAATATAGTTACAATTTATATAAAAGGTTTTTATATGGGTTGTCAGCTGGAAGTTAAAAGCACAGATGAATCTTAACTAAGGATGTTAGGAAATATTTCTTTAGCTTCTGAGTGGTCAGCAAGTGAAACGACCTAGACAATGACGTATCAAAGACAGAATGCATACTTAATTCATGCCAAGTGTTAAACCCATGTAGGCCATTCAGCACAAAATGTGGTATAGGCTTCATTCTCCGTTTTCTGAGCGCAAGACAGATATACTTCCTATTTGTACTCACACAACAGCCACGGGATTTTGAGTTGTCTCCGGAAAATTACAGTGGAATGAATACATAGCTTTAAGAGTAGGAATGACAGGGCTCACGCTGCAAGGAGAGTGAAACCAGTAGCATCCAGCTGAGTGGTGGGCCAGGAGGTGAGACTCGACCTTTGTAACCACAATTATGGGAGTACAATAAGGTGGTACTCTCTCTCTCTCTCTCTCTCTCTCTCTCTCTCTCTTACACACACACATTATCTCCTATAACGTAAAAATTAAAGCAGTTTATCATGCGACTTTAGACAGTTGATAAACATAGTATGTTGAACGATGAATAACAATATTAATCTTACTTGTTAAAGCATCGATTATCAGGTGATCATTTAGCTTCCCCTCAACACTACCCACTGAGCCAGGTCTCAGCCACCACGTCCCAGTACTCCTGGTCAGGCATCCACCAAGTGAGCCAGGTGACGACCAGATGAGCCAAGTGTTCATCAGATGAACCATTTATTCACCAAAAGGAATCAAGTGAGCCATATATTTGCTAAGTGAGGACATCGTTACTACAATTTGGTACATTCGCTACAGTGGAGTGTGGTATTAGATATGGATTCGGAAGTTCCAGTTTTGGTGCGTTTACTGCGGGTGTGGGCGTGGGTGATGAGGCTTATGGGAGGCTTTCCCTACTGCTGGACACCTGGTGACTCTGGTCACCACCAGACTCCTCACTCTCACCATGCTCAAGCTTTCCATATTTCTTCAGACGATACAGCAGTTGCTCTTGCACGCCACAATCACCACACTGGTCACCAAAGAAGACATAACAAAAACAACTCGCCTCACGGTGGCTGGTTGCAGTTTTCAAAGCCTGAGAAATGTTCAGAATGTGACACAATATTTCCCAGCCTACGTTCCAGCAGGTTTCACACACTCTGGTCTTACTGTGCAGCCATTATCTACTTGCAAATATTCACAACGCTTATTATCATATTTTATCTTTACTGGGAAAAATTGTTACTCGGTTTTGCTAACACCATAACTACAATGAAATCTATAGTTAAGGTGGTAGATGTTTCGTCAGGTCTAATCTTGAGTGTTCACCTGGTGAAGAATGGCAGTGAACTGGGCTCACTCCTTGGCCACCTCAACCAAGTTTCTCCTGCCCACCTCACAAGGCGATGGATAGCAAGACAGGATAAATACTTTCTGATGATACCTCTGATGGTAATGGCTATTTACTTGGCATTAATACGATACGAAATCGAGACAATAGCTAATTTGTCTGACAGTAGTGCTTATTCATTTCACATTATATCATCTAGTATATATTATCCTATTGTCGTGGGACTCGTGTATGTCCATGTTATTGGATTTTTTCTGATAGTTCGCGTGCTGGCTACTGCAGTGGATGACTTACAGCGAACTCTGGAAACTGTGTGTGTGTCTGTGCGGAGTAAAGGAGAAGAGTCTCCCAGTACTGACGAAAGTTGTGATAATATTCCTGATGAGGAAAATGGTGACACAGACGTAGTGCGAGCAGTATGTTGGCGTTTGATGCAGCTCTGTCAGTGTCAGGAACA
The DNA here is from genome assembly GCF_038502225.1 of Cherax quadricarinatus. Classification (NCBI taxonomy): domain Eukaryota; kingdom Metazoa; phylum Arthropoda; class Malacostraca; order Decapoda; family Parastacidae; genus Cherax; species Cherax quadricarinatus. Next base: position 9,078,753 of record NC_091391.1, read on the forward strand.
ATTCCTTAACTACTACTCCCTTCCAATCTTGACCATGACTTCATGCAGCATTGGTAATTTCATTAGAAATCTCTTCATTATTGCCACGAGGAGAGTACTTATTTACAGGATTATTTTTAGCGTCTCCCATGCGTTTCAAATCCTAGTTTTTTCATCGTCGCCGGACGTGGTAACAACCCAGGTTAGTAACTGTTATTATGCATGCAACTTGCATCCGATAATTTTCAGTTCATAGTGTATTATATAGTGTATTTATATTTCATGAATGCTGACATCAACCCTAATATAAACCTATATAATCTAAATCCCAACCAACACTTAACCGAAAGCGGCTATCTTCACTACACAACAACTCAAGCCAAAATTGTCCTCATTAATGCCGGGTATATAATAGCTAGAACGTTATATACTTAAATAAGCACTACGAAGACTTCCTGGAGTTCCTAGATTCTTTAAATACAACCGTGTATTACACTTACATAAATGCTGTTTAAGCAAGACACTGCAGACATCTAAACACTACCAGGATACACAAACATTCACAGCTGCAGGACAGATCAAATTAGGGGTAGAGGGATTGCCAATTACTATTCTAATGACGTATTAAGTAACTCTAACATTCTTCATAGTTGAATATGGAGACTTTATGTTTGCTAACTTCTCTACGAAAAATCTAATAACCCCATTACAGTTGGTGCTATCTACATGATACCTCATACTAATATCCCAAATTTTAGTACAACAAAAAACCTAATAACAAACAATCAATGAACAAATGTTACCTACTACTAGCTGGAAACTTCAAGATTCACCCTGGTCTTCCATACGACCATCCACTGACTTCAAAAATACTATCAACAATTAGTTATTCATACCAGCTATAAGGAAACCGTAACCATATATGGGCAAATGTATTAGCTCCCTTCAAAGCAAGGATAGTTACAGACAACACTACTGATCACTACCCCACCTTTCTTTTAACAAACATTTGTAAGGAACCAATGGAATATACTGAGATCTCAATTGATGAGGTATAAATAAATAACCACATAGCAGCATTAACTTCAGTTCACTAGCTCACAGAATTTATCAATGACAAAGGTGTTGACAAACAAATAGAATTTTTTCTACCAAAAAAATACAAAGACTGTACAACAAACATTGTCCCATAAGAAGGAAGTAGATCACTACTAAGAGACTAAGTAGCTTTTGGCTTTCAGATAGCATCTTTAGATCCATAGATGAGAAACATCGTTTTGAAAGGCAATACAGACGTGGCTTAATAACCAAAGAATTTAGTAAAAACTATCTGTCAGTCCTCACCAAGCTAATAAGAAAGTTCAGATAAGTATATTATTGAAACAGATAATGCTGGTTTATGTGCTTAATTTTAAGTAGTAGTAGTATCCGCTGGATTATATTAGGAGTCCAGGAACTGCTGACAAATTATTGTCTTGTTAACAGGTAGAAAAACTGCGTTCTATGGTGTCCAGGATGAGGATGTCGGCCACACAACCCAAACTAGAGAAACAGGTGAGAACTAGTGTTGTAAGTATTAGTCAAAATGACACCGTGTACACATACAAGTCACTGTCGATTTACCCTTAACTATGTATTCTATACACCAATGTAACTATGTGTACTCGCTTTACGCCATGTATATATAAATGTCACCTGTTTATACACAACTATCACTATGTATACTCACGTCAACAACAAGTATTCACTAGTGACACATGTATACACCTTTAGAAGCATATCAACCTCTGCCAAAGATCCTCATCGCCAAGTACAAGAAAATGATAACTACCACATATTATACAGGAGAGGAGATCAAGTGAAGATGAAATGTTGGTGGTAATTGTTGTGGGGCAAAGTTTATCTTACATGACATTTAGAAGCAGACAAGTTGAACTGACTTTGTGATACTCTGGGTGAAGACAGTCTTCTTGGAAAATGTCAAGCCAATTTTGTCCTATTAAATTAGCCATGAGTCAGACTAAATTCACTATATTGAACAGTAATCTGGTCCGGTTGTGTACACGCTAAAATTAACCAACTCAGCTTAATCACAAGTTTGTACGATCCGAGGTTCGTCCTGGGCGCGTCCTCTTTCATCATACTGTTTCATCTCCTATTTTTTCCCTGGATTTACTGTATTTTTAATAATTTTATTGATGAACTATGTACAATGTTATAACAATGAACTCTAAAGCAAGTGATGTTTTATTATCTAAGTCATTATACGAGAAAATAAAGTGGAAGACTGACGGGAAGATAGGACCCCTCGTCTATGATAATCACATGGAAGACTGACGGGAAGATAGGACCCCTCGTCTATGATAATCACATGAAGACTGACGGGAAGATAGGACCCCTCGTCTTTGAATAAGTACCCTGGTAAGACTGATTATGTTTATGTACTATTTTCCGTAATTACGTTAAAAACGAACATATACACACGTCTTGCATTCCAGTTGACGTATCTGCTGGACTTACTGGACAACTATCCTGCCTTCAACGTCGGTGGCTTCTACGTCTTGGCTAAGAGCAGACTGGTTGATGTAAGTAAAAATTAATTGCTAATACATTACAGATATGAAAAACTAATGAAAATCACTCAAGAATCATTATGTTTTAATATTTTTAAATATTTATATTATATTTGGTATTGCAGGTTGCTAGTTTTGTCGCCACATACCTAGTGATTCTGCTACAGTTCCGAGCAGTTGAAGACCCGAACCCTGAAACAACATCTACCTAGAGACGCAGCTGTTGTTGCCTGTACAAGATGATCACATCCTTCTTATAATTCAACTAACTTGTTTATTGTATCTACTGTAGTTCCTGGTAAAGGAACAGCACAATGAGAAGCATCACAGCATCTTTTCTGAGAAAGTAACTACTCTGTCAGTAACAAACAGTATTGCCGATGGTGATAATGAATAAAGCAGATTAAAATGGAGGTATCCATTGTTAAGAGAAAGGATAAAGCTTATTCAGATGGATACTTAACTTAAAAGAATAAGGCAGAAGATTTAGATCGAGGCATCCTCCAGATTAAAGAGGACGAACCAAAATTAGCAACATGTACATGAACATTGTTCATAGCTTAATTACAAAATTAAAAAAACAACATGAATTATGCATCTGTTAAGTACTTCATGTCATGTGTTTTTCGTATCTGCACAATAGTTCATATCACTTAAGTATAAAGATGTAATATTTCTTCTTACTGGTAATTAAGAAACATTTCATAATTTGTAGTGTATCCTGGGCAACATGATCCCAAGTTCCAAAGTCCAAGGTAAACCATTCCATCATATTACTCAAAATTTACAACTAATTTTGCCGACTTTTACGAGAATAGATTACTGAGATAACCATTATTAACGTAGGACATAATTCTCTGCTACCAGCAGAGAATTATTTTAATACAACGGTTCGCCCAAGGTTGACTTTTATCGAGTATACAAGAATAAGTAATTACTGTACGCTACCTCATAGGGCAACCGAGCAATAATAAGTCAAACTTGGAGAAAGACAGACAACATCTGTGGCCATGAAATTGCGAGATTCAGTGTAGGTGAGGCCAAGCATAGGTAATGTCAGGTAGAGGTGAGAGTTAGAGGTGTGGTTAAAGTGAGACATTTATTGATTATAATGTAAATCACGGTCAATGGGTGGAATCAGTCCAGTCAACATGTATATTCCGCTGTTTTGCTCAGTGATATAGTGAGATGGATCACTGGTGCTTCCAAAAATCTGTCTAGCCCTGTCATCTTCCTGGTGTAACAGTTGTACTCTCCTTCAGTCCATGATGTGAGAATGACAGTAGTGATAGACAGCGCAGGCATTGCTGGTTTTATCCCTCCTACTGGAATATTTTTCTGATGGAGTGTCTGAGGGTCTCTTCAGGTCTTCCTGACACACTATAGCGGTGGCCCGGTGGCCTGGTGGCTAAAGCTCCCGCTTCACACACGGAGGTCCCGGGTTCGATTCCCGGCGGGTGGAAACATTTCGACACGTTTCCTTACACCTGTTGTCCTGTTCACCTAGCAGCAAATAGGTACCTGGGTGTTAGTCGACTGGTGTGGGTCGCATCCTGGGGGACAAGATTAAGGACCCCAATGGAAATAAGTTAGACAGTCCTCGATGACGCACTGACTTTCTTGGGTTATCCTGGGTGGCTAACCCTCCGGGGTTAAAAATCCGAACGAAATCTTATCTTATCTTATCTTATCTTATAGCATTCCACCACATGTTATACGGTATAATCCTGCTCTGTGTTTACCTGGTGTTTACCTGGAGAGGGTTTCAGGGGTCAACGCCCCTGCGGCCCGGTCTGAGACCAGGCCTCATGGTGGATCAGGGTTTGATGAACCAGGCTGTTACTGCAGGCCGCATGCAAGCTGACGTACAAACCACAGCCCGGTTGGTCAAGCACTGACTTAGGTGCCTGTCCAGTGCCTTCTTGAAGACAGTCAGGGGTCTATTGGTACAGTGGACCCTCGGGTAACGGCGGCATCGGCTAACGCCAAAATCGGATAGAGGCGCATATTTGCATCAAAATATTGGCTTGGCTAATGCCCAAGAACTTGGTTAAGGGCATTCGTCCCGAATGTGTCTGCGCAGCCTGAGCCACCCGACCTTTCCAGTACAGCTAGTGCCATTGTTTACAAGCCAGTGCGGACAATTCCCCGCATACATGCGATATACTGTATTTTGTATTATTCCACTCTTTTTAATGCTTGTAACTGCTAAATAAGCCACCATGGGCCCAAAGAAAGCTTCTAGTGCCAACCCTGTGGTAAAAAGGCTGAGAAATACTATTGAATTGAAGAGAGAGATAATCACAAATTACGAAAGTGGAGTGCGTGTCTCCGAGTTGGCCAGGTTATATAACAAACCTCATTCAACCATCACTACTATCTTGGCCAACAAAAAGGCAATCAAGGAAGCTGCTGTTGCAAAAGTTGCAAATATACTTATAAAACAGAGATGACAAACACTCGAAGATGTGGAGAGACTGTTGTTGGTGTGGATCAATGAGAAACAATTATCAAGAGATAGTGTTTCTCAGTTAATATGTGAAAAGGCAAGGCTGTTGCATGATGATCTAATTAAGAAAATGCCTGAAACTAGTGCTGATGTTAGTGAATTTAACCCTTAAACGGTCCAAACGTATATACACGTTCCTACGCGCAGCGCCCCAAACATTTATATACGTTTTATTTTTCCTGCCTTCAAATTTTGCACGATTGGCCTGAAATGCCTTGTCAGCATAGAATGGGTTCTAACACTCAGTGTGCACAGTATTAAAAAATCTGGGACCACTTAGTACCTTGTGGGAGCGCCAGTTAAATCGAGTGCCAGCTAGAGCAAACAGTGCCGCAAACACCAAGGATTCACTGATGTAATGTCATATTAACACTCTTCTTTTAAAAGGAAAGTAATGTTAACCCTAAGTTTAGGGTCTGTCTATCTCTGTATCTCTGTCTATCTCTATCTCTGTCTTCCATTGTCTATCTGTCTATCTCTGTCTGTCTATCTCTGTCTATCTGTCTCTGTCTATCTGTGTCTGTCTCTCTGTCACTATCTGTCTTTCTTTATCTGTCTCTGTATCTCTTTCAATCTGTCTCTCTCTCTTTCTATTTGTCTGTCTATCTCTGTCTCACAGGTACACATAAATACAACTATACATAGTGTAAATTACCTAGGATAACCCAAAAAATCCAGACGAAGTGCTATACTCTGCTTGAAGATACAAGTAAAGGTGATGATGCAGTCTCGTGGCTCTCTCTGAGACAGAGCTAAACAGATAGACAGATAGATAGGGAGCTTGACAGACAGACAAATAGACAGACAGACATGTTTGTGTACCAGTGAAAACAAAGTGAGGGCGATGCTCATCAAACATCACCTCTAATCTTTTCTTATCTGCTGCACCCTCCCCCACCCTTGTGTATGCTCATCAAACGTCAGCTCCTATCAGATGTTATCTCATCTTATCATGTCACTGTCAGGGGTGGACTTTGTTTTTCATGCTTCAAGGCAACTTATTATTGCCTATTATTATTATTATGTATTATTCTTCTCCTCCTCCTCCTCCTCCTCCTCCTTCTCCTCTTCCTCCTTCTCCTCCTCCTCCTTCTCCTCCTCCTCTTCCTCCTCCTTCTTCTCTTCTTCTCCTTCTCCTGCTCCTCCTCCTCCTCCTTCTCTTCTTCCTCCTCCTCCTTTTCCTCCTCCTCCATCTCCCCTCCTTCTCCCCCTCCTCCTTCTCCCCTCCTCCTTCTCCTCCTCCATCTCCTCCTCCTTCTCTTTCTCCTCCTCCTTCTCCTCATCTTCATCTTTCTCCTCCTCCTCCTCCTCCTCCTCCTCCTCCTCCTTCTCCTTCTCCTCCTCTTCCTCCTCCTCATTGTTATTATATACTTCCACATATCCAAAACATTGCTGGGACATATAAATACTTTGTATATATTCCAAGACAATAGTAAATGACTTAGGCAGGTGTAAATGTCCACCTGTCAGTATGTTTGTGACAATTGGAGTACAATTTCAGTACCTAATACTAGTGTCAGAACAAAGATTGGTTATAAAATTACAAGAACTACTACAAATTGTAATTATCAGAACATAAAAATGTCAAAAAATGTGAAAAAAAATGTGTTCTTTTTTTCTATATATATATTTTTTTTTCAAAATATTCAGGGCACTGCGCGAGTGAACGTAAACGTACATATACGCTTGGACCCTTTAAGGGTTAAGGCCAGCAAAGGTTGGTTTGAGAGATTTAATAACCCTTAAACTGTCCAAACGTAGATCTACGTTTGCAAGCATAGCGCTCCAACCTTGATTTTCTCCATAAGAAACAATATAAAAAATAACGTAGATCTACGTTCAGAGTGCTACGCAAGCAAATGTTGATCTATGTTTGGACAGTTTAACCCTTTCAGGGTTTCCGACGTACTAGTAGGTTTACGCACCAGAGTTATTGACGTACTAGAACGCCTAAATTCTAGCACCTTCAAATCTAGTGAAAGCTGGTAGGCCTACATATGAAAGAATGGGTCTATGTGGTCAGTATGCACAGTATAAAAAACATCCTGCAGCACACAGTGCATAATGAGAAAAAAAAAACTACAACTGTGTTTTTGGTTTAAAATAGCGACTTTGCAGTGTATTTTCGTGTTTAAGACTTCTGAATATCTTTTCCATAGTTTTGGCGGTACGGACCGTTACATCCCTGTTGGCTTCTCAGAGAAGCTTCTAACTTTTTATGGCAGTTTGCCTATTGGGAAGGACAAGTCGTTTATCAGTGTTAGTATCCACCTTGAGTGAATGATTTCTGTTGTCTGGAATGGATTATGTAACTTGGGAACTTTACGTTGGCGAATATATCTCAATCAATTCTTGCTCTTCTAACCGATATTATCAGAGCTTTTTTTTTTTTAATCTACCTTTGATAAGCAAGACGTCAAGAAAAAATAAGAAACCAAATCTTTCTTCTTCTAGTGTGAAATATAAGGAGGACTCAACCATGTTAGGCGAGGTTGATAAACCTGGAAACAATGTCCAAGATGTCGTTCATATATCTAAGACAAATGTTGAGCTGTTGGAAAATATATTTCAAACAGTCCCTCCTATCGTGTTCTAAATAGACTGCTAAAACTACACTGAAGGCTGAACGATCAATTATTCCATGTATGAAGAAGTCACTGGTGGTGTAAAGTGTTCTCTAATAAATGTTCTGAACTATACATAAGTATGTTTTTCACTATATTCTGTTAACATTTTGTAACTGTTATTACCGAATCAGAAATGGAAACTGACACGGGAATTATAGAGGTCAGTGCAAAAACAGAACACGAAGAGGTCAGATGAGGTCCGCAGTGACAGAACTGCGAAGACCTCAAATTACTTGATCGATTGCGACCTAAATGACGATGAAGGTAACGTCTGAGTCAGTAATTTCTTGGTCTTAATGCTCACATTGGTGAGTCTAGAGAGCATGTTCCTGAAGTATCTCACTTGTACTGCAAGTTGGAAACAGATCCCAACGTTTTGGATAGATGTTTTGATAATACACCTGCCAACTTTTGAGGTGCGATGCCATGTGACTGTTGCGATAACTTCAGTGTCAGGGATAAAACCAACAGTGTACGTGTAGTATTGCATCCTTTATTACCACATTATGGTCTTGGAAAGAACACAACTCTTTAGCCAAAAGGACTAAAGTCCAAACTACGAATTTTTAAAGCAGCCAATACCAGAGAGCAAAGAAGCAGAAGATACATGTTTCCTGAACCTATTGTACAAAATGTTCTTGATTCATATAATGCAAATAAGAGAACTGTCACATTAGAAGCCGCTCTGCTTGCTCGCCCCAACATCTGACACAACCTGAAATTGGTTTCACCTATACCTGACTTTAGCTATGTCTGACCTCACCCATATTTGATTTTTGTTCTATGACCTCACATGTGACCTGTTTTTTACTGAGCCTGACCTTACTGTGCTCGTTTATCTTATAATGGTTTGCATTTGTTTATACCAGTGTTCCTGATGAAGCACAGTTGTGGAAGAAACGTTGTATTGAAAGAATTATCTACTGCGTGTCTTTGTTTCCACTGGTTGACTTTTGTCGTTGTTTATCACGAGTATTATAGATAATATAGTGTACAAGCCTAGATGAAGTTAACTGTGCACCTCACTAGGCTTCACTTAACTTGTCTATAGGTAAACTTTATATAGTAATTTGATTTTTCAGTACATTATTTACAGTCACTTTTCTTGTAAGGCAAGAATCAATGAATAGTGGTAGATATATTAGCTAGGATACTGTTAAGAAAGACATCTTGTACAACATTCAGTAAAATTATTTAAGTTACTTCTTAAATGTTTTCCAGAGCTGCAGAGAGTTTGTTATATATGAACAGTTATAGACTACATGACTTTGCTTGATATGATGACATGTAAAGTGTAACTTTACCTGACACAGAGAGCACTGTCGTTGACATGTACCAATAGTTTCACTTTACACTAACTGTCACTTCTTATACACAACACAAGAGTAGTTGTAAACACAGGAAATTTCTTTGTCTTACTCATCATGATGTCAACTGATGATCTCATTGAGAATTATTAGTATTAATTACTTTTTTCCTGTTTAAACTATATTAGAAAGAACCTATTTAACTTACGCCAAGAGTTTGCATTGTATTTTACAGATCACGTAATCAAAAGCTATATTTTAAGACGTACGACACCAGGAAAGTTGTATTTCGATAGTTGGTGCTTGAATTTTTAAGATGAATTAAACAAGTGTGACTGAAATGTCAGCTTCTTAATTAGAATTCCTGAAATAGTATTTTCACTTAAAATTTTATAAATGGATTTTAATTGAAAAAATGTAGTCCCATGCGTTTGTCACCGATCTGTTTAGTTCTTGTACAGATTTACAGGACAAAACAGACAGCTGAAAGTCTATGATTTTTTTTTCTACACATCTGAACAGGCAAAGAGCTGTTATAGCACCTCAGATCATCTGGCACACCAACAAACCCTCACCAGTCAGTAACATACAGAGTTTAGCAGGTGTAGTCAGACTTCTTATAATTTAAGACTTGCCCGGGAATGAGTCTGGGTTATTTGATTGTGAGCCAAAGATGCTGCTACTCAGCTATGTGCTACCACATTTAAATGTTTTATAGAATCTATTCCTTGCTGTAGATGTTTGAAGCGGCTGTCATTTTCTTACTGTTATTAATACATCTATTGTGTAGTTTTGCTTAAAATAGTTCGCCACTTTAGGTCCCACATAATATATTTCGTTGCTAATATTTAGCAATATAAGAATTTTTTTTTTTTTTTTTTTATTAATCATCCTTGCTCTTAATTTACACTAGAATAATAAAATACAAGTATAATAAAGAGCAGTTTGAATCAAAGAACATTCCACAATTATCATAAATTTACCCTAACCTAAGCCTAGTATTTCATCTGTATTATAAATGTCTAATCAACACGAAAATTTTACCACCTACCTCTAACCATATTTGTTGGTGTACATGATACAACCTTGTATTACCATAAAGAGAAAAAAAGAACAATAAAAAAGGAAAACCCACTCTTCACCTTTAAAATCAGACTTCAATTTACCATTCATGTACATACATATAAATAAGTATATAAAGTATGTTGTCTAATTGAACACAATCACTTACAACGTCAGTTATAATATTACGTCAACTCAACCACGAATAACTTCATCCATTCTTACAACTTCAAGGTTCGTAAAACTCTTAAACTACATACATAGTATTGCCACCATCTAGACAAATTAAAAAGAAAAACAATACTCAAATATATCAAAACACACTATGCTTCTATTGGCACCAAATCAATTGTGCTTACAAAAATACATTGTAAATTAAACTGAAACATAAAAAGCCATTTTGACATTTACACATTGTATCAAATGTAATATAAGAATAGGCTATAGATGGATCAAAGGTATTTTATTTATTGCTAGAGAGTTGAGAGTTATAATTTTATTCCTCTATAGTGTTGTACTTGTGTGTTTTCTTACATCTCGGTAATTTCTTTATTATACTCTTAAAATCTTTCAATAATTATCTGCTTCGCGTATATAACATTTTCCTTGTTTTGTCTAACCTCATTGTTATATGATACTACAGACTAATTTCTGTTTTGAAATATATTTAATAAAGATAGATAACATAGGTGACTGTAGCCTTGTGAGAACAAGTATATTAAGAATGACAACACTGGTGAATGTAGCCTAGTGACATGATTATCAAGAATGACAACACTGGTGACTGTAGCCTAGTGACAACATGATTATCAAGAATGACAACACTGGTGACTGTAGCCTTGTGACAACATGATTATCAAGAATGACAACACTGGTGACTGTAGCCTAGTGACATGATTATCAAGAATGACAACACTGGTGACTGTAGCCTAGTGACAACATGATTATCAAGAATGACAACACTGGTGACTGTAGCCTAGTGACAACATGATTATCAAGAATGACAACACTGGTGACTGTAGCCTAGTGACAACATGATTATCAAGAATGACAACACTGGTGACTGTAGCCTAGTGACATGATTATCAAGAATGACAACACTGGTGACTGTAGCCTAGTGACAACATGATTATCAAAAATGACAACACTGGTGACTGTAGCCTAGTGACAACATGATTATCAAGAATGACAACACTGGTGACTGTAGCCTAGTGACAACATGATTATCAAGAATGACAACACTGGTGACTGTAGGCTAGTGACAACATGATTATCAAGAATGACAACACTGGTGACTGTAGCCTAGTGACAACATGATTATCAAGAATGACAACACTGGTGACTATAGCCTAGTGACAACATGATTATCAAGAATGACAACACTGGTGACTGTAGCCTAGTGACAACATGATTATCAAGAATGACAACACTGGTGACTGTAGCCTAGTGACAACATGATTATCAAGAATGACAACACTGGTGACTGTAGCCTAGTGACAACATGATTATCAAGAATGACAACACTGGTGACTGTAGCCTAGTGACAACATGATTATCAAGAATGACAACACTGGTGACTGTAGCCTAGTGACAACATGATTATCAAGAATGACAACACTGGTGACTGTAGCCTAGTGACAACATGATTATCAAGAATGACAACACTGGTGACTGTAGCCTAGTGACAACATGATTATCAAGAATGACAACACTGGTGACCGTAGCCTAGTGACAACATGATTATCAAGAATGACAACACTGGTGACTGTAGCCTAGTGACAACATGATTATCAAGAATGACAACACTGGTGACTGTAGCCTAGTGACAACATTATCAAGAATGACAACACTGGTGACTGTAGCCTAGTGACAACATGATTATCAAGAATGACAACACTGGTGACTGTAGCCTAGTGACAACATGATTATCAAGAATGACAACACTGGTGACTGTAGCCTAGTGACAACATGATTATCAAGAATGACAACACTGGTGACTGTAGCCTAGTGACAACATGATTATCAAGAATGACAACACTGGTGACTGTAGCCTAGTGACATGATTATCAAGAATGACAACACTGGTGACTGTAGCCTAGTGACATGTGTTGCGAATAAGAAATTTTTTAAAAAACTTCAGAATGTGGCCTGTTACCATTTATTTCTTATGCAACAAGAGTTTTGGATCCGAGTTATTTAAAGGTATTTTAGAGTCTAGGGGAAATAATTTCAACTGGGAAACTCCATAGAACATAAGAACATAAGAACATAAGAAAGGAGGAACACTGCAGGAGGCCTGTTGGCCCATACTAGGCAGGTCCTTTACAATTCACCCCACTAACAAACCATTTGCCCAACCCAATTTTCAATGCCACCCAAGAAATAAGCTCTGATGTGAAAGTCCCACTCAAATCCAACCCCTTCCACTCATGTACTTATCCAACCTAAACTTGAAACTACCCAAAGTCCCAGCCGCAATAACCCAACTAGGTAGACTGTTCCACTCATCAACTACCCTATTTCCAAACCAATACTTTCCTATGTCCTTTCTAAATCTAAACTTATCTAATTTAAATCCATTACTGCGGGTTCTCTCTTGGAGAGACATCCTCAAGACCTTATTAATATCCCCTTTATTAATACCTATCTTCCACTTATACACTTCGATCAGGTCTCCCCTCATTCTTCGTCTAACAAGTGAATGTAACTTAAGAGTCTTCAATCTTTCTTCATAAGGAAGATTTCTAATGCTATGTATTAATTTAGTCATCCTACGCTGAATGTTTTCTAACGAATTTATGTCCATTCTGTAATATGTAGACCAAAACTGAGCTGCATAATCTAGGTGAGGCCTTACTAATGATGTATAAAGCTGCAGTATGACCTCTGGACTTCTGTTGCTTACACTTCTTGATATAAATCCCAGTAATCTATTTGCCTTATTACGTACGCTTAGGCATTGCTGTCTTGGTTTAAGGTTGCTGCTCACCATAACCCCCAAGTCCTTTTCGCAATCTGTATGGCTAAGTTCTACATCATTTAACTTATAAGTACTAGGGTTATGGGCACTCCCAAGCTTCAGAACCTTGCATTTATCTACATTGAACTGCATCTGCCACTTTTCTGACCAAGAATAGAGTTTGTTTAAATCCTCCTGAAGTTCCATAACATCTACGTTTGAATCAATTATCCTACCTATCTTTGTGTCATCGGCGAATTTCCTCATATCACTAGTAATTCCCTCATCAAGATCATTGATATATATTATAAACAACAACGGGCCCAAGACTGATCCCTGTGGAACGCCACTTGTTACAGATCCCCACTCAGATTTAACCCCATTTATGGACACTCTCTGCTTCCTGTCAGTGAGCCATGACTCGATCCACGAGAGCACTTTTCCCCCAATGCCATGAGCTGCCACTTTCTTTAACAGTCTATGGCGCGGAACTCTATCAAAAGCCTTACTAAAATCTAAGTAAATAATATCAAATTCTTTATCGTGGTCAAGAGCCTCAAAAGCTTTACTGAAGAAAGTTAATAAATTAGTTAGACAAGACCGGCCTCTTGTGAATTCATGCTGAGTATCCTTAATCAAGCTATGCTTATCGAGATGGCTTCTTATAATCTCAGCTATAATTGACTCTAGTAATTTGCCTACAATTGAGGTCAGGCTTATTGGGCGGTAATTTGACGGTAACGACTTGTCCCCTGTTTTAAAAATAGGAATTACATTGGCCATCTTCCACATATCAGACACTACACCTGTTTGAAGAGATAAATTAAAAATATTAGTTAATGGTTCACAGATTTCCATTTTGCATTCCTTAAGAACCCTTGAAAAAACCTCATCAGGACTCGGCGACTTATTTTGCTTCAGTCTGTCTATCTGCTTCACAACCATTTCACTAGTGACTGTGATGTTACATAATTTATCTTCTTCTAGCCCACTATAAAAATTAATTACTGGAATATTGTTAGTGTCTTCCTATGTAAAAACTGAGAGAAAATAATTATTTAAAATCGAGCACATTTCATTCTCTTTGTCAGTAAGGTGCCCATAGTTATTTTTAAGGGGACCTATCTTATCTCTGACTTTTGTTCTATAGACCTGGAAAAAACGTTTTGGGTTAGTTTTAGAATCCCTAGCAACTTTAATTTCATAGTCCCTTTTAACTTTTCTTATCCCCTTTTTAATGTCCATTTAATGTCCATATGGTAGATGTCGTTTTGATGAGGACCTGCCTTGTATGGGCCAGTAGGCCTTCTGCAGTGTTCCTACATTCTTATGTTCTTATGTGAGAGCATTAACCTTACGATAATCAGTGCACATTCTAGAAGTTCCATCCGGCTTGGGAACTAACATACAGGGCGAGGCCCACGGACTTTTACTCCGTTCTGTGAGTCCATGGGACAACAAAAATTCTACTTCTTTGTTTAATGTTTCTTGTTTGAGTGGACTTGCCCTATAAGGTGACTGTTTGCAAGGCTTTGCTCCTTGTACATCTATGTCGTGAATTCCCAATGTACAACACCTAGGGACGTCATCAAATAAAACCTCATAACGTAATATCAAGTCTTTGATATCTTTTGCTTTCTTCAAATCAAGGTCCATAAGAAAGGTATCAAGAGATTGCAATGTCTCTGAATTTTTTAAACGTACTTCTATCGCTTTAGAGATGCTGGGCAGACTTACATTTTCAGTTTCAGCTAAAGGAAGAACTGTCGAAACTGGTACGATACTAGGGTAGTAAGCCTTAAGTTGGTTTATGTGATAAGTACGTTTTGCTTTTCTCTTTCCTGGAGTTTGTAGTACATAATTTACCTCATTGAGCCGCTCAATCACTTCCAAAGGACCTTCGTATCTAGGTTGCAGAGCGTGTCCAGGTAAGAATTTCTGTGCCATCACACTGTCACCTGGTTTGAAGAAGCGAGAGCGTGTGTGTTTGTCATAACAATGCTTCATCTTGGATTGGGCCTTAGCTAAGTTTTTTGAGGCTAATTCCCTCAGTTGTGACAAACGATTTTGCATTAGAGTTGGAGTTGTTTTAAGCGAGGGTTCTGATTTTCCGGTCCATGAATCTTTTAGTACGGCAAGGGGGCCGCATACTTGGTGTCTGTAAATTAATTCAAATGGACTGAACCCAGTGCTTTCTTGTTCGCTTTCCCTTAAGGCGAACAAGAGGAATGGTATTCCTTCGTCCCAATCTCTGGAAAACTGCTCGCAGTATGCTCTCATCATTGATTTTAATGTTTGATGAAATCGTTCGAGGGCTCCTTGCGACTGAGGGTGATAAGCAACAGAAAATACGGACTTAATTCCCAGGCGAGATAAGGCATCACGAAACATCTTAGAGGTAAAATTTGAACCTTGATCGGATTGAATTATTCGGGGAATCCCCACCTGTGAGAAAAATTTTTGCAAAGCTCTGACAATGATGCGAGAATTAATTTTTCTCAAAGGGATAGCCTCTGGATATCGAGTAACGACATCCATAATTGTAAACAGATATTGATTCCCTTGTTTAGTCCTGAGTAATGGACCAACACAATCTATTATCAGGCGTGAGAAGGGCTCACCACTGACGGGAATCGGAATGAGGGGAACTGGTGGAGGTGTGTGCAAAGGTTTGCCGGTCACTTGGCAGACTTGACAACCTTTTAGATAGCTTTCCACAGTCTCCTTCATTCTGGGCCAATGAAAATGCTTGGCTATTTTGCCCAGCGTTTTTTTTACTCCCAAATGTCCTCCCATGGGACTATGGTGGGCGAAACTAATAGCCAATTCTCTAAAGGTGCTAGGTAGCACTACTAGATGTTTGCTGGTAGACAGATGATCGTCGGAAGACAAAAGAGACTTTTCCTTTCTCATTAATATACCATTAGCAAGATAGTAACAATTGTCCAGGTCTTGGGCGTCGTCTTCTGTAATAGTTATCTCCCGTAATTTCTCTAGGGATGGATCAAGGAACTGATCCCTTATTAAATCTTCTTTCGATAGCATTTTAATATTAGAATCTTGAAAAGGGCCGATCATAGAATATTTCAGATTTGAAGATCCGGGTTGTAAGGATCGACTGAACAATAAATCGAGACCTAAATCTTCGCCTTCACTTAGGACTTCAGTTGATAAAGGATTTTGAGGCGCTCTAGACATTGCTCTAGTTATAACATTGAGAGGAAATAAGGTAGGAGCCTCTTTTCGAGCTTCTATGGCATAGTTAATGTCAGTAGAATTATCAATAACTAGAGGCTCTCGGCTTATATCTGGATAGTCTAGATCATTGCCTATGAGGTTAGGTTAGGTAAGGTTCGTCAGGAAACAGGACAAATGTTTCCTGACGCGGGTCTTAGTCAGATGATGACCCGCCTTTGGAGCTTTTGGTCATCTGACCGAGTTTCACTGGATATACCTACCGACACAAAGCCAGTATAGGTTGGTGTTTGGATGTATATCCTGTGAAGAGGCACTCTTATAATGGCGCCTCCATAGGCTTCTAATAAGACATCTAGCTTTGTGCGAGTCATATCACTTACGGGAAGTATGTCCTACTTCAACAATGTTAAATAACTTCCAGTATCACGGAAGGAATTAATTTCAACTAATTGAGTCTCGTCTATTCCAACTTTCACTTTAGCAAAGTAGGGACTCATAGCTGAGTGAATATCTTTTTCTGAAACAGCTCTAGTATTGAGACATCTAGAATGACTACTGATTCGTTCTTGTGAACCTTGTTCGGTACTAGGGTTCAGTTTCTTTTGAGTTGTCGATGAAGATATTACCTGAGTTGGGAAATGAAGTCGCTTGTTCCTGGTATCCCTCTCTAGCCAATAACAGCGTTTCCTTAAATTCCCTTTCTTATTACAATAAGTGCAGTTCAACTCACTGTTATGCCTTAGTGGTTTTGAACTTTTCCTAGAGTTAGATCTAAATTTATTATTAATGGGCGTGGAGGCATCATAGGAGGTCTGGTAAGGATTCTTTATGCGACGCATCTCTGTAAGATTGGATCGTCCTTTCTTAGGGGCATATTTAGTCACTGTTTCCTTACTTTTTGTTTCGTCAATCAATTGTTGACATATTTCATAATTATCGGCGAACGAGGCTGTTTCTAGTATATTTACTATGGGGCAACTAATCAAATACCTATGCAAGTCTTCTGGTAAATTATTATAGAAATCCTCATGCAGGATCAATTGGGAAAGACTTTCCATAGATTTACAGTTAGAAGCTCTACACCATCTCTCAAAAGCGATTTTCTTTTCACGAGCAAAATCTACATACGACTGAGTTGGCTGGCGTTTTAATGCTCTAAAGGTTTTTTGATAACTTACTGAGAGGAGATCATAAGCCTCTAGGATAGCCTTCTTAACGGAATCATAATCCACATATTTCTCAAAAGGTAATGAAGCCGTACAACTTCGAGCTTTACCAGACAACGAAGTATGTAATAAGGTTGCCCAGTGTTGTCGGGGCCATCTCATAGCACGTGCTTGATTCTCAAAGACTTTAAAATAAGTATCTAAATCTCCGTCATTAAACCTTGGAACCAAAGATGCAGCTTTTTGTTTATTGAAAGAATCATTTGAGGATTCAGTACATCTTTCACTCACATTTCCTTGTTGTTGTTGTCTTATATAGCGGAGCGTTTCCCTTTGAAAGTCTTCTTCATTTAATTTACGCTGAGCCTCAATTTGAGCAGTCTGTAAAATAAATAGTCTCTCTAATTTCTCAAACTGACTTTGAGAAATATGCCCCGATGGTATCGAAAATGAGGGAATTGAACTGGCGGTATGTGGATATTCCTTTGGACGTGCACCTTGGTGAGGGACAGGCTGACCATTAATAGGAATTCCTTCAGTAACGGGCTAATGCCGAACAGCGGCTGCACCCTGCAATACTTCATCTACTTTACTAGAGGCCAAAGCGGGACCTAATCTATCTGATTCAATTTCAAGATCAACTCTTTGAAATTGTTCTTCTAATACTTCGAATCTCGACTGGTAGCTTACTTGAGAAACTAAACTTTCAGAGTCAGAATCTCCTGCTACATGATGGTTAGAGGCCCCTGGAAACAATTTGTTTCTAATTATTGCCCTTACGGTATTGGCTGTGTAATATCTATCGTATGGCAGTCCCAATTTACGGGCTATCTGCCAGCACGTTTGAAGTTTCAAGGAGTTCAGCTTTGACAATGTTAAATCTTCAAATAACTCTTTAATGTGATCTTCCATGATCAATATTTTGAAATTAACTAAAGATAAATTCCCAGTATATAACTTTAATATTGTTCTTTTGATCAATGTCTTAGAACAACAGAGATCCCGGACGGGAACCCCATTTGTTGTGAATAAGAAATTTTTTAAAGAACTTCAGAATGTGGCCTGTTACCATTTATTTCTTATGCAACAATACTGACAAGAATGACAACACTGGTGACTGTAGCCTAGTGACATGATTATCAAGAATGACAACACTGGTGACTGTAGGCTAGTGACAACATGATTATCAAGAATGACAACACTGGTGACTGTAGCCTAGTGACAACATGATTATCAAGAATGACAACACTGGTGACTGTAGCCTAGTGACAACATGATTATCAAGAATGACAACACTGGTGACTGTAGCCTAGTGACAACATGATTATCAAGAATGACAACACTGGTGACTGTAGCCTAGTGACAACATGATTATCAAGAATGACAACACTGGTGACTGTAGCCTAGTGACACAATGGTGACTTTAGAAGAGTGAAAAGATGCGTTGTTGGAACTAGGGACTGATTATATGAATTGCACTATGTCACAAAATTTCACTTTTGTCGTGTTCCTGGGAAACAAACATTATTTCCCAATTCCATATAACTAAACAAAATTAAAAACAGGCAAGTTTGATCCCAGAACTTTGTTTTTGTGGTCAGGAAACTTCTGGAACAGTTTCAAGAAACACTGATGAAAAACTATTATGTTCCAAGGTTTTGCTTGGCAAATATAAAAACAGGGGCTCACAAACCAGCATTTAGCTCAGCTCTGGTTACCTGAGAAGACACATCAGGAGTGAAATGGCATCAAGAGGCTGCAATCATTCTCCAGATATATATGTTGTCAAAGCATATTTTGGCATGCCAGTTGGGGACCAAGACAAAACCTGGGCGCCTCATGTTGCTTGTGAACATTGTAAGAAAACATTGGAAGGTAAGACAGTCATTAGTTACATGAAGGGTAAAATCTTGAATAGGAACATTTTTTAAATGAAATGTATGTAACAGAAACTGTTTCTTTTTTATTGTTTCTTTTTTTACAGGATGATATAGAGGAGAAAAAAGAGCCATGAAGTTTGGTGATCCTAGAATATGGCGTGAACCCACTTATCACTCAACCAACTGCTACTTCTGCCTGGTGGATCCTTCCTAACACCGAACTGGGAAAAATACACCTGCTATTTCTCATCCAGTGCTTCCCTCCTCTACTGCACCAGTACCACACAGTGATGATCTTCATGTACCTACACCTCTAGAAAGAAGTCAACCATCAGAAGAAGAAAGCAGCCAATCAGAAAATGAAGAGTACAGTGAACAAGACTACCCAAACCATACAGACCTCAATGACCTTATCAGAGATCTTCACTTGACAAAGTCAAATCCTGAGCTTTTGATTTTAAGGCTCAAGGAGTGGGACTTGGTGGATGGAAGTGTGTGACAAGCCAAAGAAAGCGTCACCAACATTTCTCAAGCTTCTCCGCTAATGAAGACAGGTTGTGCTACTGTAATGATATATCAGACCTATTTGATGCAATTGTAATTGCATGCAATCCAGATGAGTGGAAACTCTTCATTGACAGCTCCTCCAGAAGACTAAAAGCTGTACTTCTGCACAATGGAAACGAGTATCCATCTCTTCCGTTGGCTCATTCAATGCCTCTTAGGGAGGACTTCTACTGGAAGCTGGGA
Source organism: Cherax quadricarinatus (assembly GCF_038502225.1). Taxonomy (NCBI): domain Eukaryota; kingdom Metazoa; phylum Arthropoda; class Malacostraca; order Decapoda; family Parastacidae; genus Cherax; species Cherax quadricarinatus. The sequence continues at coordinate 9,098,763 of NC_091391.1, forward strand.
CGTTAGTGGAGACTTCGAAATGGTGGCATTTTTGATGGGACTCCAAGGAAGTTTCACCAAGTTTCCCTGTTATCTTTTTCACTGGGATAGTAGAAACAGAGTAGCACATTACCAGGGGAAGCACTGGCCTCAAAGGACTGAGTTCTCAGTAGGAAGACACAGTGTTAAACATAAACCATTGGTGGCTCCTCAGAAGGTTCAGTTCCCTCCATTACACATCATATTAGGACTAATGAGACAGTTTGTTACAGCTCTTGACAAATGAGTCTGCAGCCTTCAAGTGTCTTCAAAACTTCTTTCCCAAGCTATCAGAGGCAAAAGTGAAATCAAAAATTTATCCTGCAATCTACAAAAGCAAATTTTATAAGAAATAATGGGCATTTTCTATTGTCTCGCAATAAAAGGAGTTGGAAAATAACACTTGCAAGGAACAAAAATTGTGTTACATAGTGTTATTATTAATATGTGAGCAAATTACCTGCATGAAGTTTCCTGGGTATTACCTAAATTAATATGTACAAGTAATTTTGGTGAGATAAGTGGGACTTAGTCACAATAAATCTCAGAACTATTGCTCCCTCGATGTCCACTTCATCACCACTCACACAAAAATCTAGACCTCACATTTAATTTATAATTACAATATTAAAACCAGCTACTCTGGTAAATTAAAGTTGAGTGGAATGTATGATTAGGCTTGCTGGGCACACAGAGTATTATTATTGGACATATATTATTATTGAAAGAATTAAGAGTGAGACGGAGAATAGGATAGCAGATGAACAAGGAGGCTTTAGGAAAGGTAGGGGGTGTGTGGACCAGGTGTTTACAGTGAAACATATAAGTGAACAGTATTTAGATAAGGCTAAAGAAGTCTTTGTGGCATTTATGGATTTGGAAAAGGCGTATGACAGGGTGGATAGGGGGGCAATGTGGCAGATGTTGCAGGTGTATGGTGTAGGAGGTAGGTTACTGAAAGCAGTGAAGAGTTTTTATGAGGATAGTGAAGCTCAAGTTAGAGTATTTAGGAAAGAGGGAAATTATTTCCCAGTAAAAGTAGGCCTTAGACAAGGATGTGTGATGTCACCGTTGTTGTTTAAAATATTTATAGATGGGGTTGTAAGAGAAGTAAATGCGAGGGTCTTGGCAAGAGGCATGGAGTTAAAAGATAAAGAATCACACATAAAGTGGGAGTTGTCACAGTTGCTGTGAGGGAAAAGTTCAATAGATAGGAGTAGTGAGGGAATATATAGTAACAATAGTTTCATTACCGGCTACTTGTTAAGTAGGGTAAGTCAAGCTCCCGCTATTCCCACCTTTTTTTTTTCCCCCTCCCTGAAAGTGATAGTTTGCTTGCCGACTACTTGTTAAGGTAAGGTAAGTCCAGCTCCCGCTATTCCCGCCTTTTTTCCCCCACCCCTAAAGTGATAGTTTGTTTGCCGGCTGCTTGTTAAGGTAGGGTCAGTCTAGCTCCCACTATCCCTTCCCCTCCCTCTTACCCCCCCGAAAGGTGACGTGTGGGGCTCTGGTCAAACAGTAAATCACTCGACTCACAGCTCCCAACACTACTGTAAGTACATGCCTGCCTTGTATTCTAGTGGATTTATTGGTTGAAAGCTTCACTTTTGACCAATAATAAACTTAGTCTTTTCAGCCTTGCTCTAAGTTGACTGTTGTAATAATCACCACGTCTTTTAGGTATTGTACTTATCATGGAGAGTGATTATTTAAGCAGTGGGTAACCTGTCTATCTTTTCAGCTTGGATGGCAGAGAGGGTCACCTGTCAATGAACGAGAAAAACTGAAGGAGACGGACTAACGTCCTGGAGACGTCCCATATTGGATTTACTTGCCTGTGCACTTGTATGAAGAATTAGGACATAACCCCTCATCATTACAGCGGTCAAGAACCTGATCTCCTGTCATCGGGAAAGATTGCTTACGGCCACTAGAACGAGCCAGTGGGTTGTCACCAACAACTGCGATCCCTCCCCCCACATCATCAGCAACGGCTTCTATTGCAACAATACGCAGTGTCACCAACACCAGACACCCAAGTTTTTAGCGTTGAATTCAGATATCATTTATATTTTTAATTTTTCATTTTCTTTAATGTAGGATCAGTATTTCATATTTAAGTGTTTTATATTTCATATTTCCTAAATAATAAAGTATTTATATTTGTCAGTTTTTGTTCTTTTTCTATTCATTAATTTTCCTGAGGAGGAGCCAGCCTTAGTAATACTGACTGAAGTTGTTACAGGGCTGAGTAAGCCTTCACAGTTGCTCTTTGCTGATGACACTGTGCTCTTGGGAGATTCTGAAGAGAAGCTGCAGAGATTGGTGGATGAATTTGGTAGGGTGTGTAAAAGAAGAAAATTAAAAGTGAATACAGGAAAGAGTAAGGTAATGAGGATAACAAAAAGATTAGGTGATGAAAGATTGGATATCAGATTGGAGGGAGAGAGAATGGAGGCGGTGAATGTATTCAGATATTTGGGAGTGGTCGTGTCAGCGGATGGGTCTATGAAAGATGACGTGAATCATAGAATTGATGAGGGGAAAAGGGTGAGTGGTGCACTTAGGAGTCTGTGGAGACAAAGAACTTTGTCCTTGGAGGCAAAGAGGGGAATGTATGAGAGTATAGTTTTACCAACACTCATATATGGGTGTGAAGCATGGGTGATGAATGTTGCAGTGAGGAGAAGGCTGGAGGCAGTGGAGATGTCATGTCTGAGGGCAATGTGTGGTGTGAATATAATGCAGAGAATTCGTAGTTTGGAAGTTAGGAGGAGGTGCGGGATTACCAAAACTGTTGTCCAGAGGGCTGAGAAAGGGTTGTTGAGGTGGTTCGGACATGTAGAGAGAATGGAGCGAAACAGAGTGACTTCAAGAGTGTATCAGTCTGTAGTGGAAGGAAGGCGGGGTAGGGGTCGGCCTAGGAAAGGCTGGAGGGAGGGGGTAAAGGAGGTTTTGTGTGCGAGGGGCTTGGACTTCCAGCAGGCATGCGTGAGCATGTTTGATAGGAGTGAATGGAGACAAATGGTTTTTAATACTTGACGTGCTGTTGGAGTGTGAGCAAAGTAACATTTATGAAGGGATTCAGGGAAACCGGCAGGCCGGACTTGAGTCCTGGAGATGGGAAGTACAGTGCCTGCACTCTGAAGGAGGGGTGTTAATGTTGCAGTTTAAAAACTGTAGTGTAAAGCACCCTTCTGGCAAGACAATGATGGAATGAATGATGGTGAAAGTTTTTCTTTTTCTGGCCACCCTGCCTTGGTGGGAATAGGCCAGTGTGATAATAATAATAAAAAAAATATATTACAAGTTTTTTTTAGGAAGGAAATTCGTATTACCACTTACCATTTAATTACTGTAGATGGATCACACCACAACACCTTCCTGTCACCGAGGCTCTACACTGGCCAGCTAGAGATCTACACGAATGGACTAATGGCACAATTCCCTGTGTGACAGCGAATTACTCATCTTCTTGAGGTCCTGCAAATTTCCTGTCCCAATTCTTCAGCAGGGAACATTAGCACAGGTTCCAATTACAAATTCAAGCCGAAAAACCCCAATATGGCCACAAAGATGCCAGAGTATTATCTGAATTTTCCAGGAAAACCAGTGTTCACAAATTACAAATGGCGTCTCCCACTCTAAGTCCCTCAGCAGCTGTTCTACACCAACCCCCCCTCACTCGAAATTTCTCGAAAGGGTCAAACCAGCATCATATCTCATTGCACAATTATTGAATTATTCTAATTTACACATGCTGAATTTAGGAAAATCAAAAATTTTCCACAGATAACCTTAAACTTCATCTCGTCTTTTATTCTTCTCTATATTAGGTTGAGTAAGCCACCGACTGGCGAAACGTTTTCACAATAAATGTACCAATATATTACACAAGTGTTTTATTCATTAATGTACACATCTTAAAATGATAACATTTGTAAATGAAGCCAAGTGGCAATTTCAACGAATGAGTGACATCTTGGGTGACTAACTTAGTGGCACTAAATTTCTATAGTTCTAATCCTACAACATGTAGTTAACTGTTGTATGTACTGTAAATGTTAGTATGTCTATACTGACTTCATTCATGAGTGTCTTTACTTTTTGTAATTTAGTGTCATGTTTATGTAATGTATTATTGGCTCACCCTTCTAGTGAATACAGTGATGATGTTTATCCAAGAAATGAAGACTCTCCTCCAATTCTTCGGATTTACATAATTAATAAGCAAAATAATCTAACAAAAACACTAGTTTCAATGGCACCCAAAGTGGTCAAGCAATTTAACTCTTCTTTAAAAAAGCAATGTGCATTTTGTGAAAAGGCTATTGATCCTAGACATCCTAATTGGTGGCACTCGCTATTACTATGTGTAAGAAGGATGTCGCATTTGTTCCCTCTTTAAGAACGATGTTTTTGATTACTTCAGTGACCATTAAGATGTGGGTCAGGGAAGTTGCTTTGCATTGTAACAGCATGATATAATTGAGGCTATAAACAGCTAGGTGGAGAGGGAATCTGAGGGGAGAAAATGGTTGAAAGGGGCGCTAAGGGCTATGTGTCAAAGCTCATAAAGTAAAGCAGTTGCTGACAAAAATTAAAAAAAGTGATTGTAAGTCTAAGGCAGGACCGTCTGCAAAAAGGGAAGATAAGGCAAGAGTGGTAGGGCAGCAGCGTCGTTCGACGTAAATCTTGCAAGCTCGCTGGTAAACTAAGTAATTGAGAAGAAAGTGAAGAACCGAAATAGGGACCTGACAAACCTCAATGAGAGGAATAGGGTGCTTTTCCATGAGATACCCATGGGTAAGGCTAGGATGGCCAATTCGGAGTCGGGAGAGAACAGTTTCCCGAGTATGGTAATGGTGGTAAGATGTCCACAAACCTAAAAGTAGTTTAACAGAGTGCAGTTTGTTATGGTACATGCCCGACAACCATTGTTGCCAATGGCCGTGAAGATGGGCAGGGATGACTAAAAAATAATCCCTGAATGGAATACCTATATAAGAAACCGGAAGCTCATATACCGCTGACCGCACAGCAACATCTGCCTTTTCATTGCCCTGCACATCAACGTGTCCAGGGACCCAACAGAAAACTACATCTTTGTTCTTGCTAACCACATGGCGCGACCATAGTTGAATACGATGGACTGATAGATGAGGGAAATCAAACTGTTTAATTGCTTGTAAGGCACTGAGGGAATCTGAAATGATCACAGACATCGAAGGAGACAAGTATGTAATACGGAGAAATGCTATGAGGATGGCATACAGCTCGGCAGTATCTAACAAATATCCTCGGACAACATCGTCAGGGAACACTGCCGCGAACCCAACACCATCAGAAGATTTAGAACTATCTCTATAAACAGCAACGGCATGAGCATGCGATCAGAAGTGATCAAAAACAAAAGAGCGACAAGTAGTTGGCGCAGGGCTGTAGGGGAGAACAGACAAGAACCGTCGGAACCTCCGAAAGGGGAAGGGAAAAGGCAGATGCTAAATGAGCATACAAGGGAGGCAAGTGGAGAGAAGACTGGAGTGAGTGAAGACGAAGAGAAAACGGTCGGAATAAGCAGGGGCGTCGAACAAATAATGGGTTTTCACTAATGTCTGAGACCAACCTATACATAAACAGAGCACGAAGGTCATGAGAGCAGACAAAGTAACGAAGGCAATGAGCATCATGACGATCAGCTAAGGAAGGGACATTTGCCTAAGTATAGAGGCTTTCAACAGGGGATGAACGAAAGGCATCAAGGCATAAACGTAGACCTTGATGATGAAGGGGATCTAACTTAGAGAGAGAGTGGTAGGAGAAGCTGCGAAATAGACTTGGTCTCCATAATCCAGTTTGGACAAGACTAGGGTGGAATGCAAACGGAGGAGAGTCTGACGATCTGCACCCTATGAACGCTGCACAAGAATTTTCAGGAGATTCAGCTGACTATAGCAAGCAGCTTTCAAAAAGGAAATGTGCAGTTTCCATGTCAACCGGCGATCGAAGAGAAGGACAAGAAACTTGACTATATCATTCTTGAATACGTGAGTCGTGTAAATACAATGGAATATTGGGGACAAGAGGACGTCTAGTGAAGGTAATGAAATGGGTTTTTGTCCTAGAAAATTTAAATCCATCAGAAGTGGCCCAATGGGAAACCCGGTAAATCGCATCCTGAAGGGAGGCCGCTACCAGGCGACAATCAGCACCTGCGTAAGCTATAGCATAGTCATCCACATAAAGTGATGACCAAATATGCAATGGAAGAACTGAAGGAAGGACATTTAAACCCAAGAGAAAAAGGGTAGTGCTTGTAGGACACAACCTTGTGGAAAACCTTAGGCCTGAGCAAAGTCTGAGGAAAGCGAGGTACCAACCTGCACGAAAATGTGTCAGATAAGAAAGCAGTAAGGAAAGTTGGCAGATTACCTCAGAGGCCTAAAGGGTGGGCTTGGGCTTACCAACCTGCACGAAAATATGTCAGATAAGAAAGCAGTAAGGAAAGTTGGCAGATTACCTCAGAGGCCTAAAGGGTGGGCTTGGGCTAAAATGTTATACCTCCAAGTGGTGTCACATGCCTTCTCAAGACCAAAAAAGACGGCTAGGACAGAGTGTTTGTTAGGAAAGGCATTTCGCACATATGTATCTAAGTGGAGCAAGAGGTTCAAAGTAGAGCAGCCCTTGCGAAAGCCATGTTGGTGAGGAGAAAGACTACACTGGACAGAGCAATAGGACGATAGTGAGAGGTATCAAGTCCCGCGGTGCCTGGTTTGTGAAACGGTAGTACAATGGCAGATTTTCATTGTTGAGGGAGAACCCCTCACGTCCAAAAAAGATTGAAAAGATGCAAAAGGACTGTAAGCGCTGTAGAATGCAGATGTTGTAACATACTGATATGAATATCATCAGGCCCAGTTGCCGATGACTGGCAGGTGGAAAGCGTGGACTCTAGCTCTAGGAGAGGAAAAATTCAAGGGCAGTTGCTCTTTGGTAGACTTAGACGCAAGGAATGAGGGACAAAAGTGAAGCCCTTGGGAGACACGGACAAGATGGTTCCCTAGTTCCGTGGCAACTTCAAGTGGTTCCGCAACAATAAAACCAGTAACCCGCAAAATGGGAGCTGGGTCCGGACTGTACTTGCCACACAACTTCCGTACCTTCTTCCAAACCTCACACAAAGGGGAAGACGAGGTAATAGTAGACACGTAGTCTTGCCAACAAGTGCATTTAGCATTGCGTATGACACGGCGAGCAACTGCCCTTTCTCGTTTAAAATCCAAAAGACGATGTGAGGTCCGATTATATCGATAAATGCCCCATGCAGCACGTTTCAAATGTACTACATAGGCACATGCAGGAGACCACCAAGGTATACATGTCTTAGAATGCCTGCCTGAGGTTTGAGGAAAAGAACGTGATGCCACAGTCAATACGAAGGTCGAAAACTGGTGCACTAGTTCATCAATAGAGGACGATAGAGGATCCACACAAAAAGTGGTAAGATGAGAGTATAAGTCGCAATTCGCTTGTGCAAATTGCCAACGAGGGCTACGAGGCTGTCGGGAATACATAATAGAAGTAAGAAGAATAGGAAAGTGATCACTGTTGTGTAAATCCAGGAGAACAGACCGAGTATAATCAAAAGCGATTGACGAGGAGCAGATAGAAAGATCAATGCAAGAGAGAGACTGAGTGTGAGAGTGAAAATGGGTAGGAACACCCGTATTTAAAACAAAGAAAATGAGAAGCGAGAAGAGTCTCCAACTGATCACCACGAGAGTCACAATGGGACCCTCCCCACAGATAATGGTGAGTGTTAAAATCACCTAACAAGATGGGCGGTGGTAGAGAGATCAAAAACGCAATATCCAAGATACACAATTCAAGGGTAGGGGAAAGATATAGAGAGTAAACTGTATACCATCTGTGCAAATAAATACGAGCTGCAGTATAATGCAGCAGAGAACGAACAATAACTTGTTGATACGGTATACCAACGTGCACAAGAAGCACACTCTCATTAAATGATTCATCAGGTAAGGCATCAGAAGAACACATAGCACATGGCCCTAAACGGGACAAATAACAGCTGAACTAATTTTGGGCTCTTGTAACCCAACACATATTGGGGAAAACTGGGAGAGCAACACTTGGAGCTCTTCCCGATTCCCCCTGAGACCATGAATATTCCATTGTAAATAAGACATTATTTACAAAGACAGGTATGCCAACAAGAAGTAATAAAATGTATGGGCTCTTTGGGTCAGTGAAGTCAAAGTGTTGGGGCAACTGTAAGCATGTTAACAAAGTGGAATCAGAATGCTGTGAAGGAAAAAATTGTTGCTAGCGTCATGAAAAACAAAGGGTAGAAGGAGCGCGTCAGTGTCCATCAAGGGTATCGTCTCCGCAATATAGTTGGAGATAGCTTCAAGTGTCTCAGCGGATAAGGAAGATGTCGATACAATGATTTCAGAGACAGTTGAGGTAGAGCAAGTAGAGATCAGGGAGATTATGGAGGGAACCAAAGAGGTTTGATAGGGGTTGGGAGTATGAACCTGGAGAGATGCACTGGCGGGGGCAGAAGAGTCCTGCAGTGGAACAGGAGAGGAAGGAGGTAGGAAGACAACTAGAGAACATTGGAGGGGAACAGAAGAAGAGGGAACTACACAAAGAGAAGGGGGGTGAACCTACTCCTTCATGTAAGAGTTAGAAAGGGTGTGAGGACTAGGCACCGAGGTAGAAGATAGATTCAACTTCACAGGTGATAGGTGCAAAGAAGGCGTGGGCTTGCGAGGTCTCGCAGACTGAGAAACTAACGAGCGAGATGAAGAAGTAGAATTCAAATTCAAATTCAAATTCAATTCAAAGTTTATTCTCTATAAGGATTACAATGCTGAGTTTACAGAAATTTGGTTATTGTTTGGTTTACATGTAGTAAAATTGTGATTACAGAGTGTACCACTAGAACGCCTAGCATGGCTAGGCATTTCGGGCAGACTTAGTTTTATTCTTAATTGTAAAATATTACAAATTATGAGGTAAGTTGGTATTATGGCTAAGTGACTAAATACTAGTTTGTGAGTTTAGCAATGTGAATGCTTTTGTTTTGGCACAGTACATAGTTTCAGTATTGGAGTATCACAGGATTCATTATTTTAAGATTGAGATTAATATTTCTGTTTATGGTCAAATGGGTGAGTGTAAGTGTGAACCACCAGGTGGTATTCGTGTAGTTAGTTGACGGGGTGTATCAGGGAGATAAGATGTTTTCTAATGGTAGTTTTGAAGGTGATGAATGTGTCTGCAGTTCTAGAGTTCTCAGGTAGGGTATTCCAGATTTTAGGGCCTTTGACATACATTGAATTTTTGTAAAGGTTTAGTCGGACACGGGGAATGTCGTAGAGATGTTTGTGTCTGGTGTTATGCCTGTGGGTTCTGTCACAACTATCAAGAAAGCGTTTTAGGTCAAGGTTGATATTAGAGTTTAAGGCCCTGTAGATGTAGATTGCACAGTAGTAAGTGTGGATGTACTGAACTGGGAGTAAGTTTAGGTCTATGAAGAGTGGGGGGGGGGTGTTGCCAGGGATGGGATTTAGTGATTATTCTTACTGCAGCTTTTTGTTGGGTTATTATTGGCTTTAGGTGTGTTGCTGCAGTTGATCCCCAAGCACAAATAGCATAGGTGAGGTATGGATAAATAAGTGAGTGGTATAGTGTGAGAAGGGCATTTTGCGGCACGTAGTATCGTATCTTGGAGAGGATCCCAACCGTTTTGGATACTTTTTTGGTTATATGCTGGATATGGGTGCTGAAATTCAGGTTGTTGTCAAGGTATAAGCCTAGGAATTTGCCCCCATTATTTCTGGTAGAGTGTTGTCAATCTTAATGTTAATTTGTGCATCTCCTGCTCTGCTACCAAACATAATATAGTAGGTTTTGTCAGTGTTAAGCGTAAGTTTATTGGCTGTCATCCAAGTCGATATTTTAATCAGCTCCTCATTCACAATGGTGTTGAGGGTGGCAAGATTAGGGTGAGAGATGACATAAGTAGTGTCATCAGCAAAGAGAATGGGTTTCAGGTGTTGGGATACATTTGGAAGGTCATTGATGTATATGAGGAAGAGCAGGGGACCAAGGACACTTCCCTGCGGAACTCTAGTATCAAGTGGCCGTGTTGCTGATGCTGTGTCTTTAATGGTGACGTACTGATACCTATTAGTAATGTAAGATTTGAAATAAGCAAGCGCATGGCCTCTTATACCGTAATGATCAAGTTTGTGGAGTAGGATGTCGTGGTCTACTGTGTCAAAAGCTTTTCTTAGGTCAATAAAAATTCCTAGTGGATATTCCTTATTTTCCAATGCTGTGTAAAGCAGATCTAGCATTTTTATGATTGCATCATTAGTGCTTTTATTTTTCCTGAATCCAAATTGGCAGGGGTTGAGTATGTTTTGAGCCGTTATAAATGAATACAGTCTCCTGTGCACGAGTTTCTCAAAGATTTTGGATAGCAATGGTAAGTTAGATATTGGCCTATAGTTGTTTAAGTCTGTAGGGTCACCACCTTTATGTATTGGTGTAACCCTTGCCATCTTGAGTAGTTTCGGGAAGGTGCTAGTCTCTAGTGACTTGTTAAAAAGTAATGAGTTTCTCAAAGATTTTGGATAGCAATGGTAAGTTAGATATTGGCCTATAGTTGTTTAAGTCTGTAGAGTCACCACCTTTATGTATTGGTGTAACCCTTGCCATCTTGAGTAGTTTCGGGAAGGTGCTAGTCTCTAGTGACTTGTTAAAAAGTAATGAAATAGCATGCGAAAGGACATGGGCCGCTCGCTTGTACAGTAATGGTGGGACATGAGACAGATTCCCCGAGTTATTCTTAAGTGACTTTATAATCTCAGTGACTTCTGTGGGCTCAGTTGGTGCAAGATAGAAGGAATTAGGGAAATTCCCATCTAGGTAGTCCCCAGCATGGGCATTGGTTTGTGGGATTTTACTGGCGAGATTAGATCCTATGTTTGAGAAGAAGTCGTTTATCTTGTTAGCTGTGTCAGTGGGATGTAGTGGTGTTTCATTAGGTTTAGTTAGGACAATATTCTTGGTTTTTCTCAGTTTGTGGGTCCCTAGAATCTGAGAGAGTGTTTTCCAGGTCTTTTTTATATCTCCTCTAGTGTCTGTGAATCTACTGGAGTAGTATAGTTGTTTGGCTTTCTTTATTACTTTGGTGAGAGCTGATGAATAGTGTTTAAGAATATCTTTGTGTATTAAGCCCTGTCTATATTGCTTTTCATATTGGTGTTTCTTGTCAATGGATTTCAGAATGGTGCTGGTTAGCCATGGGCAACCAAGCCGTTTGTTTGTGATCTGTTTTGTTTTTATAGGACAATGTTTGTTGTATAGTCTAAGTAATTTGTTAAGAAAAATGTCTGTCCAGTCATCAATACCATTGGCCTTGGAGAATTCTGTAGGCCAATCAACAGTCTCTAGGTCAGCTGTGAACTTCCTTACTGAGGCCTCGTCATGGAGTCTAAATGAGACTTTGTTGTATTCAAGTGGTGGTTTATTAATGTTTGTCAGGAGGAAGGTAGGGTAGTGGTCTGTAGTGCTATCTGTGATTATCCCTGATTTAAGGGGGGCTAGTATATTGGTCCATATGTGGTCTATTATGGTTGCACTTGTCTCAGTGAGCCTGGTTGGTTTAGTTATTGTTGGTATGAGAAGTGTGTTGTTCATATTGTTGATGAAATCAGTTACAGGCTGATCATCTAGTAAGCCAAGGTTGATGTTGAAGTCTCCAGCTAAGAGAAGGTGGTGCTTATTCATTTGTCTGTTTGTTATTAGTGACTTTAATTTCTCACTGAAATTTGGGATGTTTGTGTGAGGTATCTGGTAAATGGCACCGATTGTTATAGGCGTCTTAAGTTTTTTTTACAGTAAAATTAGCAAAAATGTATTCCCCATATTCATCACTAAAGCAAGTGGTGCTAAGACAAGATAATTGGTTAGAGTAATAGATTGCAATACCACCCCCAACTTGGTTTGGTCTGCAGTTGTGAATTGCTGTGTATCCTGGTAGAGGGTAGATATCTATTGTGTCCTGCTTAAGCCAGGTCTCAGTAAGAATAATGCAGGAGAAGGGTGTCTTTAGTGATTCAAGGAGTGCTAGGAGGTCATCATAGTGTTTGCTTAAGGACCTGATGTTGTAGTTAAGTACTGATAGACTTTTAGCATTGTTTAGGATAGTGGTGGCTTGTGATGCTGTGTAATAAAGGCAGTTACTTTCCAATAGATTTTGATTGGGTGTCAGATTATGGAGGTTTAGATCAGGGTCAACGTGATCAATCATCTTCTAGGTTTAAATTATGGTTATTTATATCCTGAGTTGTGTGTTGAGTTCTAGTACTGATATCTGTAGTGGTAGGAAGTTTGGACAAGTATATAGCTAGAGTATTTTGGTCATGTAGAGTATAGTCACTACTACACATAATGAAGTTGATGTTGTCTATGTGTTGTGCTGGAATGAACTAAAGTACAACTAGGTATAAACTAGTAATATAAAAATACAAATTAAAAATAGAACAAGACTCTCACTTGTAATTGCACTAAGGTCTAATAATGACTTTTGTGGAGTCTATGTTTTGAGCTAGAATGAGCTATAGTACAATAGGTTTAATCTAATAATGTAAAAATACAAATTAAAAATAGCACTAGTCTCTCACTAGTAATTGCACTATGGTCTAATATAGTGAATTTGGTATTGACTATGTATTGAGTTAGAATGAGCTATGGTACAACTGAATTTAATCTAATAATATAAAAATACAAATTAAAAATAGCACCAGTCTCTCACTAGTAATTGCACTATGGTCTAATATAGTGAATTTGGTATTGACTATTGAGCTAGAAAGAGCTATAGTACAACTAGGTTTAGTCTAATAATATAAAAATACAAATTACAAATAACACCAGTCTCTCACTAGTAATTGTACTATGGTCTAGTATAGTGTTATTTATTAAAGATTAGCCGTATTCTCCCGGCCCGGGCCTTTTCCAAGTGGTGGCCCGGTATTGGCTCCCTCTTTAGGGAGTGTCTGAGACCGAAGTCTCCCATGGGAGGAGGCACAAGTACCTCCTCATCTTTGGGACCAACTGTCCCTAGGCCTAGCCACAAGCTAGGCCTCTCTGGTCTGCCATCCCTGCCCCAAGGGAGCAAATGGGAATGACAGTCTTATGAGCTAAAAGCTCGGACTCAGGCACCTACCCTACCCTAGAAGGGTTAGGCATGGTGTTGATACTAGTATAGTGAATTTGGTATTGACTATGTATTGAGCTAGAATGAGCTAGAGTAAAACTGTGATTAATCTAATAATATAATAAAGGCACAAGACTCTCAATTGTAATTGCACTAAGGTCTTATGTAAGTTGTTTACAAGAATTAGAGTATAATTAGATTTAAGTTGACCGGATAAAATACACAAATTAAGGTAGCAAAAGAATAATAAAAAAAATGATAAAAATAAAAATGGCAATGACTTGGTTATAATATGCTAGTAAGATGGTAGACAGGATAATATAAAAGTTGTAGTTGAAAATACTAGTTTAAAAAAGTATGGAATAAAAATGGTCAATAAAAGAAGTTTACAATAAGTTTGATCAATATAGTTTAAAGTAAAATTGGGCAATAATAGGGATTTAGAATAAAATTGGGTAATTGAGTATTTTTTAAAGTGAGGTAGAATTATTGAAGACAAGTTATGGTTAGTTTATAAAAAAATAAGATGGAACAGTGATGTGGTAAGTTGTAAAAAAGGAGATAGATTCTGTAGATATTAAACACAATTAAGACTATGAGGTAGAATGGTCGTTGAATACAACAATGACAATCAAAAGTAGTTGGAGTATTAGAATTTTAGGGGGGCACAAATTTATGACAATATAACACTAACGGTGGACTATGGGTATTATCTGCACTTTACTCTGATTCTGTTAGTCCAGCCTCACTTAGGAATGTTTTAAGGTCATGTTCTGTAGAGATGAAGTATCTCTTCCCAGTGGGCTGTTTCCTAACTGCGATTTTTCCATCCCTAACAAAGCACTGGTGGATTTTTTGGGCATAGCGTAATTTTCTTAGCCGATAAAGGAGGTTTTGTCTTGTTTTGGTAAGGCACTCATTGACGTAAACATCAGTTTTCATAGAAATAGATGTTTTTAGTAGGTTGTTTCTTTGTAGGCTAGTTTGGAATTTTAACAGCACTGTAGGATGAGGTACGGAGGTAGGATTTTCAGAGGGTAGAAGCGCAAAAGAATTAGAAACAGGGGTGACCCTGGAAGACATGGTAGCAGAGGAGCTGGTAGGCGGGAGGACCGTCAAGGTTAGAGGTCTCTGAGCCAGTCGAGAATAAGGAACATGAGAAAGATTTCCCTGAAGGTGGAGCTGAGAGGCAGCCATAGTGTATAACCTTTTCGCTCTTTAAGATAACGGATTTCTCGTTCATTACGACAGACTTGACAATGGCATGAAAAGGAAGGATGAGACTCATTGCAATTGAAAGAAGAGGGGGAAGACTGAAAAAAGTATTGGAATGATCTGCAGCACTGCAGACCAGGCATTCCACCACTGATCTGCAGTGTTTAGCGTGGTGTCCGAAACGCCAGCACTCTGGACGCTGTTGGGGAGTAGGGACTACTTTATGAACTTCAAAGCGATGACCATCAATATAAATGGAGGACGGGAGTTCATGGCTGTCGAAGGTTAAGTGAGTGATGTTACTGGGAAAGTGCCTCCACCCGCGAGCGGGCAGGACATATGTATTCGCTTTGAGAATATTAAGGTCCTGAAGGGTTAATTGCTGTAAAATATCATTGCCGTAAGACAGACAATCACTATACTACTGCAAGAATTGAGAGTAGTGTGCTTATGAAGTGTGATTGGAATGTTATCTAAGGAAGTAATATTGGAAAGATGAGCTTGTTCTGAATTCTGAAATGTCATGACACGCTTCGAAGAGCGTGACAGGATACATTTTGGCCAGTTTGTTGTTAAAGAGCTTTACCAATACTATGGTCCGAAAGACAATCAGTTGGAGATGTCGGTTGGAGGGAAAAGAATTTAGTTCACTGTGTACTTGTAAACATGGTGTGCAAAGGGAGTGGGTGTCGTGTAGGATGTTTTTGGGTAGACATCAAAGAACCT
This sequence comes from Cherax quadricarinatus, assembly GCF_038502225.1. Taxonomy (NCBI): domain Eukaryota; kingdom Metazoa; phylum Arthropoda; class Malacostraca; order Decapoda; family Parastacidae; genus Cherax; species Cherax quadricarinatus. The sequence continues at coordinate 9,113,977 of NC_091391.1, forward strand.
TCGTCAGTAGGTGTTCTGGAACATTTAGGAGTAGTACCGCGGGCGGCCCGATCTGAGGGAGGTGGGCGATTCAAAAACCGTCGCACTTGGAGAAGCTGGACGCATTGTTAAAGGCATACAAGAAGCAGAGGCATTAACAGAAATAGGTGGCACCTCAGCACCTGGAGCAGGTGACAAAGCGAAACCACTAGAGGGTACAGGGGTATCAGAAGAGTCCAATAATAAAGACCGATCAGAACAGTATGTGGGAACAGAAAGAGGCCTGGGAGGAGGAGGTATGTTATCACAGAATGAAGACTCCATGATAGGGATGCTTTTTTCTTATTATTTAAAAAAAAAAAGAAAGTAAGTAAGAAAAAAAAACAGAGGGACAGCGGAGGGACAATCACGAGAAAGCATAGAAGGGCTTTAAGGTCTTCCCCTCATCTGAAAGGACGTCGACCCCACGAGCAGTGCAGATGCAGAGTTGAACCCATGCCATATCCTACCCTTCACGCCAGTAAATCAGGGCTACGGGATAGCAATCTCACATCTATCGAGCCACCTCGGTGGACAGAAGAAAGGGCAGTCGGAAACCTGCCACAAAGCATACCTCCTTTAGCTGTTACCTCCCGTAACCGACAGGCAGCCTCTGGAGATACACCCATCATCTGCAAGATCCCCCATCATCTGCAATCCCACTTCTCGGAGATCTGGGAAGGAAACAGGGCACCTCCAGACAATTCAGATTCCATGGCAAACCACACCACCCCGAAGGGACTCCATGGAGTGGGATGAACTCTGGCACACTTCCCCCTACCTAGAAACCGTAATGGTAGAGAAGAGGACCCAAGAGACTACAAACAGGGTGGGGAGAGGGAGGGTTGGGAGGGGGGTTTAATCCCTTACACCAAGAGCCTCTTCGCTGCATCAAGGAGCCCCCCTAGAAGAGGTTACCAGTCTTGAATACACGAATTGTATGTCTTGTCATATAATGCCAATCATGTGGAGTTTTTTACCACTGAAAACTTACCTTGTAATGTTTGCCACCTATATTTGGAATATCTAATGATGAAGATGTATATACATGCATATCTTATCTTATTTATTATAAAAGGTAGTAATTATATAGAAAGTAGACCAATAGTCTTAATAGCAAAAATAATTTCTTGGGATAAAAAATGAATTCTTTGGGAATGATCCCTTACCCAGCGCTCCCCCATTTCGTTACATCCCCCGAAAATCACACTTCAGTGCGTAGCTAATGCACGAAGAGCGAATTAAAATAAAAATTCGAAAAAAATACGAAAATTGAGTTAATCATATAGAAAGTTAGCTTAACATTTTGGCAACAATCTGGTGTAATAATAACATAATAATATATTTATTTCTACCAGTACATGTACAAGGTATACAAGTACATGTACAAGGTATACAAGTACATGTACAAGGTATACAAGTACATGTACAAGGTATACAAGTACATGTACAAGGTATACAGGTACATGTACAAGGTATACAAGTACATGTACAAGGTATACAAGTACATGTACAAGGTATACAAGTACATGTACAAGGTATACAAGTACATGTACAAGGTATACAAGTACATGTACAAGGTATACAAGTACATGTACAAGGTATACAGGTACATGTACAAGGTATACAAGTACATGTACAAGGTATACAAGTACATGTACAAGGTATACAAGTACATGTACAAGGTATACAAGTACATGTACAAGGTATACAAGTACATGTACAAGGTATACAAGTACATGTACAAGGTATACAAGTACATGTACAAGGTATACAGGTACATGTACAAGGTATACAAGTACATGTACAAGCTATACAAGTACATGTACAAGGTATACAAGTACATGTACAAGGTATACAAGTACATGTACAAGGTATACAAGTACATGTACAAGGTATACAGGTACATGTACAAGGTATACAAATACATGTACACGGTATACAAGTACATGTACAAGGTATACAAGTACATGTACAAGGTATACAGGTACATGTACAAGGTATACAAGTACATGTACAAGGTATACAAGTACATGTACAAGGTATACAAGTACATGTACAAGGTATACAGGTACATGTACAAGGTATACAAGTACATGTACAAGGTATACAAGTACATGTACAAGGTATACAAGTACATGTACAAGGTATACAGGTACATGTACAAGGTATACAAGTACATGTACAAGGTATACAGGTACATGTACAAGGTATACAAGTACATGTACAAGGTATACAAGTACATGTACAAGGTATACAAGTACATGTACAAGGTATACAGGTACATGTACAAGGTATACAAGTACATGTACAAGGTATACAAGTACATGTACAAGGTATACAAGTACATGTACAAGGTATACAGGTACATGTACAAGGTATACAAGTACATGTACAAGGTATACAAGTACATGTACAAGGTATACAAGTACATGTACAAGGTATACAGGTACATGTACAAGGTATACAAGTACATGTACAAGGTATACAGGTACATGTACAAGGTATACAAGTACATGTACAAGGTATACAGGTACATGTACAAGGTATACAAGTACATGTACAAGGTATACGGGTACATGTACAAGGTATACAAGTACATGTACAAGGTATACAAGTACATGTACAAGGTATACAGGTACATGTACAAGGTATACAAGTACATGTACAAGGTATACAAGTACATGTACAAGGTATACAGGTACATGTACAAGGTATACAAGTACATGTACAAGGTATACAAGTACATGTACAAGGTATACAAGTACATGTACAAGGTATACAAGTACATGTACAAGGTATATAAGTACATGTACAAGGTATACAGACCATAGCTGACATCAATGACATACTATTATAAGCCGCTTGTTATGCTGAGCATTTCCAGCAAATTATGTCAGTTTTGTCCCAGGATGCCACCCACACCAGTCCACTAACACCCAGGATGTGACCCACACCAGTCCACTAACACCCAGGATGTGACCCACACCAGTCCACTAACACCCAGGATGTGACCCACACCAGTCCACTAACACCCAGGATGTGACCCACACCAGTCCACTAACACCCAGGATGTGACCCACACCAGTCCACTAACACCCAGGATGTGACCCACACCAGTCCACTAACACCCAGGATGTGACCCACACCAGCCCACTAACACCCAGGATGTGACCCACACCAGCCCACTAACACCCAGGATGTGACCCACACCAGCCCACTAACACCCAGGATGTGACCAACACCAGTCAACTAACACCCAGGATGTGACCCACACCAGTCAACTAACACCCAGGATGTGACCCACACCAGTCCACTAACACCCAGGATGTGACCCACACCAGTCCACTAACACCCAGGATGTGACCCACACCAGTCCACTAACACCCAGGATGTGACCCACACCAGCCCACTAACACCCAGGATGTGACCCACACCAGCCCACTAACACCCAGGATGTGACCAACACCAGTCAACTAACACCCAGGATGTGACCCACACCAGCCCACTAACACCCAGGATGTGACCAACACCAGTCAACTAACACCCAGGATGTGACCCACACCAGTCCACTAACACCCAGGATGTGACCCACACCAGTCCACTAACACCCAGGATGTGACCCACACCAGTCCACTAACACCCAGGATGTGACCCACACCAGTCCACTAACACCCAGGATGTGACCAACACCAGTCAACTAACACCCAGGATGTGACCCACACCAGCCCACTAACACCCAGGATGTGACCAACACCAGTCAACTAACACCCAGGATGTGACCCACACCAGCCCACTAACACCCAGGATGTGACCCACACCAGTCCACTAACACCCAGGATGTGACCAACACCAGTCAACTAACACCCAGGATGTGACCCACACCAGCCCACTAACACCCAGGATGTGACCCACACCAGTCCACTAACACCCAGGATGTGACCCACACCAGTCCACTAACACCCAGGATGTGACCCACACCAGCCCACTAACACCCAGGATGTGACCCACACCAGCCCACTAACACCCAGGATGTGACCCACACCAGTCCACTAACACCCAGGATGTGACCCACACCAGCCCACTAACACCCAGGATGTGACCAACACCAGTCAACTAACACCCAGGATGTGACCCACACCAGTCAACTAACACCCAGGATGTGACCCACACCAGCCCACTAACACCCAGGATGTGACCAACACCAGTCAACTAACACCCAGGATGTGACCCACACCAGCCCACTAACACCCAGGATGTGACCCACACCAGCCCACTAACACCCAGGATGTGACCCACACCAGCCCACTAACACCCAGGATGTGACCCACACCAGTCCACTAACACCCAGGATGTGACGCACACCAGCCCACTAACACCCAGGATGTGACCCACACCAGCCCACTAACACCCAGGATGTGACCCACACCAGCCCACTAACACCCAGGATGTGACCCACACCAGTCCACTAACACCCAGGATGTGACCCACACCAGCCCACTAACACCCAGGATGTGACCCACACCAGCCCACTAACACCCAGGATGTGACCCACACCAGTCCACTAACACCCAGGATGTGACCCACACCAGTCCACTAACACCCAGGTACCCATTTTATACTGATGGGTGAACATGGACAGCAGGTGTCTCAATGAAACACGTACTAATGCTTTCCAGCCGTACCTGAGTGTGTGAGGTGAATGCGCTAGCGATCCAGCTACGGGACACCTCCCATATAACCTTCGAGTGATATACGCTCGTAGTGAACCATAAAACTGAAAAAAAAAATTCTCGATTTATTTTTTGGCGAGCTCATTTTCGCCAATCATCTCGGAAGTTATTCATTTATATTTTTATAGAGAACCATTAATAATGACTGGAATGTAATGAATTTCGCAGACAACATAAAGGAATGATTATTTTATATACAGTTTATTTTATTTTTGAAATATCAATTTTTTTTATTTCTGTTTGGAAAAGAGGCAGATATTTTGCTAAATGTCAAAACCATAATAACTTTTTCATTTAAAGAATGAAGGTAGCGTAAGTTACAGTAATTAGGTTTGTTATAAATTCGCATTAGCAATTTTATCAGTAGGTAGTACCCAAAAAACTTCTCCCAGTGCCAGTAAGTGCCTATCTCTTGCCACATATGATTTTTGGTAAATATTTTTTTCTCTCAGTTTGTTGGGCTATCTTATTGAAACTCCGGCTATGTATGATGGAAAGATGCCGTCTTAACATACATGAGCCAGGTCTCAGCCACCACGTCCCAGTATTCCTGGCCAGGCATCTACCAAGTGAGCCAGGTGACGACCATGTGAGCCAAATGTTCATTAGGTGAACCAGGTATTCACCAAAGTAATCATCAAGTGAGCCAGATATCCACTAAGTGGGGACATCAATACTACAATTTGGTACATTTACTACAGTGGAGTGTGATACCAAATATGGACTCGGGAGTTCCAGTTTTGGTGCGTTTACTGTGGGTGTGGGCGTGGGTGATCAGGATTATGGGAGGCTTTCCCTACTGCTGGGATACCCACACCACCACACCTGGTGACTCTGGTCACCACCAGACTCATCACTCTCACCATGCTCGGCGTTTTCACACCTCTTCAGACAATACAACAGTTGCTCCTGCTTGCCACAGTCACCATACAGGTCACCAAACATGTGACAACATCAACAACCCGCCCCACGGAGGAGGGTTGCAATTTTCAAAGCCTGGGCAATGTTCAGAATGTGACACAATATTTCCCAGCCTACGTTCCAGCAGGTTTCACACTCTCTGGTCTTACTGTGCAGCCATAATCTACTTGCAATTATTCACAATGCTTATTATCATAGTTTATCTTTACTGGGAAAAATTGTTACTCGGTTTTGCTAATACCTTAACTACAATGAAATCTATAGTTAAGGTGGTAGATATTTTGTCAGGTCTAATCTTGTGTGTTCACCTGGTGAAGAATGGCAGTGAACTGGGCTCACTCCTTGGCCACCTCAACCAAGTTTCTCCTGCCCACCTCACAAGGCGATGGATAGCAAGACAGGATAAATGCTTTCTGATGATATCTCTGATGCTTATGGCTGTTTATTTGGCAACAATAAGATACGAAATGGAGACAATAGCTAATTTGCCTGACTCTAGTGCTATATCAGTTCAGATTATTTCATCTACTATTTATTATCCTATTGTCGTGGGACTCTTATATGTCTACATTATTGGCTTTTATTTGAAAGTTCAGGTGCTGGCTACTGTAGTGGATGACTTGCAGCGAACTCTGGAAACTGTGTGTGTGTCTGTGCGGTGTAAAGGAGAAGAGTCTCTCAGTACCGAAGAAAGTTATGATAATATTCCTGATGAAGAAAAAGATGACACAGACGTAGTGCGAGCAGTTTGTTGGCGTTTGATGGAGCTCTGGCAGTGTCAGAAACAATTCAGTAACTACTACTCCCTTCCAATCTTGACCATGACTTCACGTAGCATTGGTAATTTCATTAGAAATCTCTTCATTATTGCCACGGGGAGAGTACTTATTAACAGGATTATTTTTACCGTCTCCTATGTGTTTCAAATCCTAGTTTTTTCATCGTCGCCGGACGTGGTAACAACCCAGGTTAGTAACTGTTATTATGCATCCGATAATTATCAGTTCGTAGTGTATTATATAGTGTATTTACATTTCATGAATGCTGACATCAACCCTAATTTAAACCTATATAATCTAAATCCTAACCAACACTTAACCGAAAGCAGCTATCTTCACTACACAAGAACACAAGCCAAAACTGTCCTCATTAATTCCAAGTATATAATAACTTAACTAGAACATTATATCCCCAAGTATGCACTATGAAGACCTCCTGGAGCTTCTAGATTCTTTAAATACAACCTCGTGTTACACTTACTGAAATGCAGTTTAAGCAAGACACTGCAGAAATCTAAACACTGCCAGGATACACGAACATTCGCAGCTGCAGGACAGATCAAATGGGGGGAGGGGTAGAGGGATAACCAGTTACTATTCTTACGACGTATTATGTAACACTAACGTTCTTCGTAGTTGAATAATAACCCCATTACAGTTGATAATGGGGTTATTATTCATTATATCTCATACTAATAGCCCAAATTTTAGTACAACAAAAGACCTGATAACAATCAAATGAACAAACGTTACCTACTACTACCTGGAAACTTCAATAATTACTCTGGTCTTTCATGTGAACATTCAGTAACTGACTCTTAAAATAGTATGAATAATTCGTTATTCATTCCAGCTATAAAGAAACCAACAAGGTTAACCAAGATAAAACCGTAACCATAATCACAGACAACACAACTGATCACTACCCCATCTTTTTCTTAACAAACATTTGTTCTCCGTGATGAGGTGTCATTGAATTACTACATAGCAGCATTAAGTTCAGTTCACTAGCTCACAGAATTTACCACTGACAAATGTGTTGACCAACTAATAGATTTTTTTCTGAAGAAAAAAAATACAAAGAGTACAACAAACACTGTCCCATAAGAAGGAAGTAGATCACTACTAAGAGACTAAGTAGCTTTTGGCTTTCAGGTAGCATCTTTAGATCCATCGTTTTGAAAGGCAATACAGACGTGGCTTAATAACTAAAGAATTTAGTAAAAACTGTCTGTCCTCAAAAAAATAATAAAGGAGTTCAAATAAGTACATTATTGAAACAAATGATGCAGAGTTAAGTGCTTAATTATAAGTAGAAGTATCCGCTGGATTATACTAGGAGTCCAGGAACTACTGACAAATCATTGTCTTGTTAACAGATAGAAAAACTGCGTTCTATGGTGTCTAAGAGGAGGATGTCGGCCACACAACCCAAACTAGAGAAACAGGTGAGAACTAGTGTTGTATGTATTTGTCAAAATGACATTGTGTATACACAAAAGTCACTGTGTATATACCCTTGACAACGTATTCTATACTCCAATGTAAGTACGTGTACTCGCTTAACACTATGTATATATTTAATGTCACCTGTTTATACACAACTATCACTATGTATACTCACGTCAACAACAAGTATTCACTAGTGACACATGTATACAACTTTAGAAGCATATCAACTTCTGCCAGAGATCCTCATCGCCAAGTACAAGAAAATGAGAACTACCAGATATTATACAGGAGAGGAGGTCAAGTGAAGATGAAATGTTGGTGGTAATTGTTGTGGGGCAAAGTTTATCTTACATGACATTTAGAAGCAGACAAGTTGAACTGACTTTGTGATACTCTGGGTGAAGACAGTCTTCTTGGAAACGTGTGAAGCCAATTTTAACCCTTAAATGGTCCAAACGTATATATACGTTTTTTCAACATCTGAAAGTATGTAAAAAAAGTTAGATCTTCTTTTTTGTTTTACATTTGAAAACGTGTAAAAAAAACTTTTATCTACATTTTTTTTGTTACATTTGAAAATGTTAAAATAAGTAGATGTACTTTTGTAGCATTAGGAATTTGAACGTCGATTTGTTTGGACCGTTTAAGGGTTATTAAATTAAATTAACCATGAGTCAGACCAAATTCACTATATTGAACAGTAATCTGGTCTGGTTGTGGATACGATAAAATTAACCAAGTCAGCTTAATCACAAGTTTGTACGATCCGAGGTTCGTCCTGGGCGCGTCCTCTTTCATCTTACTGTTTCATCTCCATTTTTTCCCTGGATTTACTATACTTTTAACAATTTTATTGATGAACTATGTACAATGTTATAACAATGAAGTCTAAAATAAGTGATGTTTTATTATCTAAGGCATTATACAGAAAATTACGTGGAAGACTGACGGGAAGATAGGACCCCTTGTCTATGAATGAGTACCCTGGTAAGACTGATTAAGTATGTTCATATAGTATTTTCCACAATTAGGTTAATAACGTACATGTACACACGTCTTATGTTCCAGTTGACGTATCTGCTGGACTTACTGGACAACTATCCTGCCTTCAGCGTCGGTGGCTTCTACGTCTTGGCTAAGAGCAGACTGGTTGATGTAAATAAAATTAAATTGTTAAAGCACTACAGATATGAAAAACTAATACAAATTATCCATGAAGCATTACTTTTTAATACACTTAAATATTTATATTATTTGGTATTGCAGGTTGCTAGTTTTGTCGCCACATACCTAGTGATTCTGCTCCAGTTCCGAGCAGTTGAAGACCCGAACCCTGAAACAACATCTACCTAGAGACGCAGCTGTTGTTGCCTGTACAAGATGATCACATCCTTCTTATAATACAACTAGCTTGTTTATTGTATCTACTGTAGTTCCTGGTAAAGGAACAGCACAATGAGAAGCATCACAGCATCTTTTCTGAGAAAGTAACTACTCTGTCAGTAACAAACAGTATTGCCGATGGTGATCATGGAAAAAGCATTTTAAAATTGAGGTATCCATTGTTAAAAGAAAGAATAAAGTCAATTCAAATAGATGCTTAATTGAAAAGAATAAGGATTAAGTAGATTTAGATCGTGGCATCCTCCAGATTAAAGAAAACGAGCCTAAATTAGTAATATGGACATGAACATTGTTCATAGCTTAATTACAAAAACTAAAAAAAAATACCGTGCATTATATGTATTTGTTAACTGTACAATAATTCATATCACTTAAGTATAAAGATGTAATATTCAATTTTACTGGTACTTAAGAATAATTTCATAATTTCTAGTATATCCTGGGCAACATGATCCCAAGTTCCAAAACCCAAGGCAAACCATTCCGCCATATTACTCAAAATTTACAACTAATTTTTCCGACTATTTTGTGAGTAGATTACTGTGATGACCGTTAGTAGCAGTGAATTTTTTTAAAACTATGTTTCGCCCAAGTCTGGGTTTTATCGAGTATACATGAAGAAGTACTGTAGCCTGCCGTATAGGGAAAAACGAACAATAATAAGTCAAGCTTGGAGAAAGACAGGTAACATCTGTGGCCTTGAAACTGTGAGATTCAGTCTAAGTGAGGCCAAGGATAGGTAATGTCAGGTAGAGGTGAGAGTTAGAGGTGTGGTTAAAGTGACAGATTTATTGATAATGTAAATCACGGTCAATGGGTGCAATTAGTCCAGTCAACATGTATATTCCGCTGTTTTGCTCAGTGATATAGTGAGATGGATCACTGGTGTTTCCAAAAATCTGTCTAGCCCTGTCATCTTCCTGGTGTAACAGTTGTACTCTTTTTCAGTCCATGATGTAAGAATGACAGTAGTGATGGACAGTGCATTGCTGGTTTCATCCCTACAGCTGGAATATTTTCCTCATAGAGTGTCTGAGGGTCTTGTCAGGTCTTCCTGACAGAATTTATAGCATTCCGCCATACTTTATGCAATATATTCCTTCTGCGCATGTTTAAGACTTCTGAAGATCCTTTCTACAGCTTTACTGGTACAGACTGTTACATCCCTGTTGACTGTTCGGAGAGGTTTCTAACAGGTTATGGAGTCTGCCTATTGGGGAGGATAAGTCGTCCGTTAGTGTTATTATTATTATTAAAGATTAGCCGGTATTCTCCCGGCCCGGGCCTTTTCCAAGTTGTGGCCCGGCCTTGGCTCCCTCTTTAGAGAGTGTCTGAGACCGAAGTCTCCCATGGGAGGAGGCACAAGTACCTCCTCATCTTTGGGACCAACTGTCCCCAGGCCTAGCCACAAGCTAGGCCTCTCTGGTCTGCCATCCCCGCCCCAAGGGAGCAAATGGGAATGACAGCCTTATGAGCTAAAAGCTCGGACTCAGGCACCTACCCTACCCTAGAAGGGTTAGGCATGGTGTCGATTCCGTTAGTGTTGGTATCCACCTTCAGTGTTTAGTTTATATCGAATGATTTTTGTTTTCTGGAGTGGATTATATATGATGAGAACTTTGCGTTGGCGAATATCTCAATAAATTCTTGTTATTCTAAGAGATATTATCACTGAAAATGTGAATTCCGGAAAAAAGAAACTTATCACTCCCTGCTTGGTTCTGAGGTTATGTATTTTTTAAACCATCATTGATAAGCAAGACGTCAAGAAAAGATAAGGAACCAAATCTTTCTTCCTCAAGTGTGAAATATATGGAAGAAAAACTTGCAAACAATTACCAAGATATTGTTCCTACATCTAAGACAAATGTTGAGTCGTGGGAAAATATGCCCACAATATGCCCACAATATGCCCACAATATGCCCACAATATGCTTGATTCATATAATGCAAATAAGAGACCTGTCACTTTAGGAGCCTCATCGCTTACTCTCCCCAATATTAATACATCCTGAAACTGGTCTCACCTATGCCAGACTTCAGCTATATCTGACCTCACTCATTTTTTATTCCTGTTTCATGACCTTACATGTGACCTGACCTTGCTGTGCTCGTTTATCTTATAATGTTTTGTGTTTGTTTATACCAGTGTTCCTGATGAAGCACAGTTGTAGAAGAAACTGATTGGCGTTTATCATTGTTTATCATGAGTATTGTAGATAATATATCGTACAAGTCTAGATGAAGGAAACTGTGCACCCCACTAGTATTTTTATTTACATTTTTATAAATGACTTTTAATTGAAAAAAAACTCAAGTCCTATACTTTTGTCACTTATTTTTTTTAAGTTCTTGTTGTACAGATTCACAAGAGAAAACACAGTGCTGAAAGTCTTGGATGATTTTTCGACACAGTTGAACAAGTAACGAGGTGTTATACCACCTCAGTTTATCTCAAACATCAACAAACTCACACCAGTTACTAACATACAGAGTTTAGTAGGTATAGCCAGACTTGCTTGTAAGTTAAGACTTGTCCGGGATTGAGCCCGGGTTATTCTACTGTGAGCCAAAGATGCTCCTGATCACCTATGTTCTTACTGTCTTTTTCTATTATTAATGCATCAACTGTACAGTTCTACTTAAAACAGTTTGCCACTTTAGGTGCCACACGATATATTTCATTGCCAATATTTAGCAATAGAAGAATATTTAGATTACTGCTGGATCAAAGGTATTTTATTTATTGCTAGAGATTTTAATGTTATAATTGTGGAATTTTTTTACATAATTTTCCTAAATGTAGAACATATAAATGAATAATATAATAATTGTATATTTAAATGTTATGCAATTTCTATCCATCGAGAAATTTTGAGGGGGGGGGAGGCAGAACAGCTGGGCGAGTGACGCCGCAGAGGACGACGCCATTTGTAATTTGTGAGCATCGGTTGTCGTGGAAAATTCAGCTAATAATCAATGGGTGTATATCGAACTTAACCCATATTTTATAAATTGCTGGTATAGTGTGGGAAACCCTTACAATTTGGCAACAAGGAAAGAAAAATAGAGGACACCAATTCTCCCAGGAGCACACCTTAGCTAAGTGACGTTTACCCATAATGTACAGTAGTTTTGCATTTGTCATAATAAATTCTAGCTGTAGTGGTAGCTTTAGGATGTATTCCACCAGTATTGTCTTTCTGAGAAAAGTGGTAAGTTAATGTGTATAAAATTTATTGTTCTAATAATGTGGTTAGGAGAAAACCTTCCCGAGTCTCTGTAAAAATATTCCCATTAATAATTTCTAAAAGTCAGGACCAGAAATCACAAACAGTCCACATTGTTTTATAATTTACCATTATTGGTGTTGGTGTTTAATATTATAATTATTAATTTAGTGTCAGGTCAAGCTTTCTTGTGAGAGTGGTAGGGAGTGTGCATCGAGGGAGTTCAGTTCTGTGCAATACTGTGACTAAGTCCCACTTACCTCCCAAATTACTTGTAGGAATTCAGGTAATACCCTGTAAGCCTCATATAGGTAATTTCCCACAATAATTTTATTCTGCAATAGTGTTGTACTTGTGTGTTTTCTTGCATCTAAGTAATTCCTTTATTATACTCTTGAAGTCTTTCAATAATTATTTGTTTCACCAATATAACATTTTTCTGTAACAAATGATTTCTAAGGTGAATTGAGCCTAATATCTTATCATTTATCCGAGGTGTGCAATTATTTTTTTTATCATTATTACCTCTGAGTAGAAGATTCAGCAAGGTTTTCCTGGTTTTGTCTTACCTCAAATACAAGATGGGAAATGACACAGTTACTTTTTGCTGATGATACTGTGCTTATGGGAGATTCTAAAGAAAAATTGCTAAGGTTAGTGGATGAGTTTGGGAATGTGTGTAAAGGTAGAAAGTTGAAAGTGAACATAGAAAAGAGTAAGGTGATGAGGGTATCAAATGATTTAGATAAAAAAAAAATTGGATATTAAATTGGAGAGGAGGAGTATGGAAGAAGTGAATGTTTTCAGATATTTGGGAGTTGACGTGTCAGCGGATGGATTTATGAAGGATGAGGTTAATCATAGAATTGATGCAGGAAAAAAGGTGAGTGGTGCGTTGAGGTATATGTGGAGGCAAAAAACATTATCTATGGAGGCAAAGAAGGGAATGTATGAAAGTATAGTGGTACCAACACTCTTACATGGGTGTGAAGCTTGGGTTGTAAATGCAGCAGCGAGGAGACGGTTGGAGGCAGTGGAGATGTCCTGTCTAAGGGCAATGTGTGGTGTAAATATTATGCAGAAAATTCGGAGTGTGGAAATTAGGAGAAGATGTGGAGTTAATAAAAATATTAGTCAGAGGGCTGAGGAGGGGTTGTTGAGGTGGTTTGGTCATTTAGAGAGAATGAATCAAAGTAGAATGACATGGAAAGCGTATAAATCTATAGGGGAAGGAAGGCTGGGTAGGGGTCGTCCTCGAAAGGGTTGCAGAGAGAGGGGGTAAAGGAGGTTTTGTGGGTGAAGGGCTTAGACTTCCAGCAAGCGTGCGTGAGAGTGTTAGATAGGAGTGAATGGAGACGAATGGTTTTTGAGACCTGATGAGCTGTTGGAGTGTGAGCAGGGTAATATTTAGTGAAGGGATTCAGGGAAACCGGTTATGTTCATATAGTCGGACTTGAGTCCTGGAAATGGGAAGTACAATGCCTGCACTTTAAAGGAGGGGTTTGGGATATTGGCAGTTTGGAGGGATATGTTGTATACATATATGCTTCTAAACTGTTGTATTCTGAGCACCTCTGCAAAAACAGTGACTATGTGTGAGTGAGGGGAAAGTGTTGAATAATGATGAAAGCATTTTCTTTTCGGGGATTTTCTTTCTTTTTGGGTCACCCTGCCTCGGTGGGAGACGGCCGACTTCTTGAAAAAAATGTAATAAAGATGGGTAACATAGGTGACAGTAGCCTAGTGACAACAGCAAGTATATTAAGAATGATGACTGTACTCTAGTGGTATACTGAATACTGTAGCCTAGTGAAATCAACATGACTATCAAGAATGATAATGTTGACTGTAACCTAATAATATGTGGTTGACTGTAGCCTAGTGACAATAACATGAGTATAAAGAAAGACAACATTGGTGACTGTAGCCAAGTGATACAATGGTGATTCTAGAATAGTCAAGCATGCATTGTTTGAACTAGGGACTGATTATTTCAATTATGTGAGCAAATTACCTGCATGAGTTTTACAGGGTATTACCTGAATTATTACGTGCAAGTAATTTGGGTGAGGTATGTGGATTTAAGCCACAGTAGGTCCCAGGACTGTCACTCCCTCGATGCCCACTTCACCACTCACACAGAAAGCTAGACCTGGCATTAAATTAATAATTACAATTTTAAAATCAGCTACTCTGGTAAATTAAAATTGTGTGGACTGTATAATTATTGGACATACATTACAAGTGAGAGGAAATTTGTTTTGCCACTTACCATTTAATTAATGTAGATGGATCACACTTGCCGGACATCCAGCCCCTATCTTGCCAGCTAGATATCTATATGAAAGGACTAATGGCACAATTCCCTGTGTGAGTGATGGCATATTCCTCATCTTCCGCCATCTACACATAATTCTTGAGTTCCCATAAATTTCCTGTCCCAGTTCTTCAGCAGGGAACATAAACACGGGTTCCTTTCACAAATTCAGGCCCAAAAATCTAAATTTGGCTACGAAGACACCAGCTTATAAGCTGGATTATCCACGATAATCAGTGTTCACAAAATACAAATGGCATCTCCCCCTCCGCATTCCTCAGCAGCGTTCTACATCGACCTCACTCGAAATTTATCGAAAGGGTAAAACCAGCATCACAACTTATTGCACAATTATTGTATTATTGAAATTTACACATGCTGAATTTAGGAAAATCCAAAAACTTCTACAGATTACCTCAAACTCCATCTCATCCTATATTCTTGACTGAGGAAGCCACTGACTGGCGAAACCTTTTCACAATAAATGTACCAATACACTACATAAGTGTCTTATTCATCACTGAACATCTTAGAATGATAACATTAGTAAATGTTGCCAAGTGGCAATTTCTACGAATGAGTAACATCTTGGGCGACTTAGTGACACCAAGTTTCCATAGTTGCAAGCCTCCAACATGTAGTTACTGTTGCATGCACTGCAAATGTTACTACGTCGATAATGACCTCATTCATGAGTGTCTTTAATTTAGTGTCATGTTTATGTAATGTAATATTGGCTCAGCCTTCAAGATGATGATTGTGATCCAAGAAATTAAAACTACCCTCTAATTCTTTGGATTTAACTAAATAAATAATCTAACAAAAACACCAGTTTCAGTGACATCCAAAGTGGTCAAGCTATTTAACAATTCTTTAAAAAACAATATGCATTTTGTGATAAAGTTTGTAAACCTGTTGATCCTAGACATCCTAACTGGTGGGACATCCTAACTGGTGGGACATCCTAACTGTGTGAAAGAAGGATGTCGCATTTGTTGCCTCTTTAAGAATGTTGAGTTAGATTACTTCAGTGACGGATAAGATATGTGGGTCAGGGAAGTTGCTTTGCATTGTAAAGGATGATTTAACTGCAGCTGAGGCACGGTATCATCTTCGCTGTTTTGATGAGTTTAAGACAATCCCTGTGCATGGTGACCAGACATCTGTGATTCATTTATTGATTAGATGTTTGCTAATTTAAACATATGTACTCGGACATCTAACACATTGATCGATAAATATGCCAAATATGATGGCCGGTGATCAAGTAGGAAAGAGCTTACCAAGTTTGTTACCAAATCGGGTAATGATGTGTTTTTTATGGAAGTTTTTCTCCATCAATTGATTTATTCAAGGGGCTTAATATTTGATCTTGAAGACTGTCAAATTCCATTCTGCTGATGAGGACGAAGAGGACGCAGTGAAGAGAAAGCTTACTACCAAGGAACATGGTATTCCATTCTGCTGATGAGGACGAAGAGGACGCAGTGAAGAGAAAGCTTACTACCAAGGAACATGGTATTCCATTCAGTTATGAGAAACATCATGTTGATTTCAAACATGCAAAAACAAAACAACAATCCTTAGTACTACATTGTTTATTCTCCATTTCTCAGTCATGCGGAAAATGAAAACTACCCCTCACCCACTTGAAGATCATGGCCATCATCTGTACTATATCGTCACAATCCGAATTGCCCATGCTGAAGTGAATGTAGTTGATATTGTGATTGGAAAAAGACGGAGAGAATGTTCATCACTGGTGTCACTGACAGGTTCCTTGTTGCTATCAGTAGCCCCCGTCTAGACGATGGACGTTGTTCAGAAGCATGGTAAGGGTAACAAAGTCGAGCCTATCATTGATCTTGACAACATATTTCAAAGATTCTTGGCAATTGGTTAGCACTGGCAGGTGAAGCTTGAACCTCTGTTTACCTATGAACTCTGAGTAGAGCCTTCTTAGCTCACTAATGAGCATTCTTGTTTCCAGAAAGATAACAAGTCAGCTTTAAGCAAATGCATTGGTTTGCGGAAGACCTCACCAATAACTGCTAAAACTGCTACACCATATCATGTTGACACTGCAGCAATTCCTCATATTTGATCACATTCATCAAGTGTCCTCTGAGTCACTGTTTAGATTATGCTCAGAAATATCACTTTGCCAAGGAACACAAGAGAATGTGATTGGCTGGTGAACTTCACAAACAACTACTAGCTGTCAATCACGAGTCTCCTGTCCAGAAGAAATGCGGTCTTTAAAAAGGTAAGAACTTCAAGCAACGGCTGCCAGGTGTGTTGCCTGTCTTCAGTCTAGGAGAGAATGGGACAGAGTAGACTCAGGATGATAATGTCTTGGATCACGATGAGGAAGACATCATCATTTTCTCTTGGGTCCTTTATTCTCTCAAGGGCGTGATCCGTGTTTTTAACAACGACACAGAAGTTTAAGGCCTACCGGTCTACTGGAGAATAAGGAGGAACTGAATTGAAAAGTATCGATGGATGGAAGTATGGGACAGTACTGGATATCACTGCTGCAAATCTAGGGCGAAAATTCCTCCAAGACCGTGTACAAAACATCTTTGTGAATTCTAAAGATTAGAACCTCCTCATTGTTTCGGAGAACTCACTATTCTTAGGAAAAGAATAGATGAAAAAATATGAATAACTTGTAAATGAAAAGCAGGGGTGTCACTAACACGTTAAGAGACCATACAGTAAGTGTCAGGGGCCCTAGACTGTTCAACTGCCTCCCAGCATACATAAGGGGGATTACCAACAGACCCCTGGCAGTCTTCAAGCTGGCACTGGACAAGCACCTAAAATCGGTACCTGACCAGCCGGGCTGTGGCTCGTACGTTGGTTTGCGTGCAGCCAGCAGTAACAGCCTGGCTGATCAGGCTTTGATCCACCAGGAGGCCTGGTCACAGACCGGACCGAGTGGGCCTTGACCCCCGGAACTCTCTCCAGGTAATACAATCTGGATAATTGAAGGTGACACGTATTTTATACAACTTACTATATGAACTCACAAACATGAAGTAATTTCTAACTTAATCTAAATTTTGAAAATACAACAAATTACGATTATTATTATTATAATCAAGGGAGAAGCGCTAAACCCGGTGGATTATACAGCGCCTGCGGGGGGGATGTGGAATTCATTCAGGCTTAAAAACCTTCCTTGAGGGGAACAAATTACGAGAATGAATCAAAGGCAAATACACAAGAGAAGCAACACATATAACTCTGCTCACTCGTAACGTTGCAGAGACTCTAATACACAGTGATCATAGGTTACGTGAAAGACATTCTTATAAGTATCAGAAGATGGTCACCACCATAAACACCAGAAACCCGTAGAATGAAGCCAATGAAACTTTCCAGAATGGTCTGATGTGCTCTGGAAGATGGGCAGAACACAAATCTCATGGATGTGAAATTAACTGTCTTCATTGCTCTGTCAGGGACATGCATGGATTTTTCCTGCTTAACACTCTTCACAAAATTAATCTACCTGCTTAACACTCCAAAATCATGTCCATGCCTCCAACATTCAACAACCTGTTCTTGCAGATGTTACGGGCCCATCTGCAGGTGATTCTGTGGAAAGCAGCAGACTAGCAAATCCACCCACATGGAAGACCAAAGATATAATACCAGCTCCAGTCATTACTGATAGTTGCCCTGTTTCACTAGAGTTGACTGACATGATTTATTGTCAGTGTGATGCACAGGGCACGAGGTGCATCACAGGAACTTGGGATTGTCACATAGAACATCTTTCGGCATGTAATGCTCCAAACTTCTCTGCCGAAAACAGTTGCAGCAAACCATACCACAGGCGGGGTTTGAACTCGAGGTTAGTCATAAAACTCCAGACCGACGCGTTAGCCACTGGAACAGCTGGCTACAATAAGATTCATCCAATTAGGCATATTTACACACCATAGGAAGGCTTGCATAGGCACCACTGTGACCACAAAAACAAGTTTTTACAGAGTGGCCGTGACGAATTCTAGCACAAGTCCCGTCAAAGTCGTCATCATGATACACGAAATCGTAATGACACGATTACAAACAAACCATACCCCAGATGGGGCTTGAACTTGAAGTTAGAGTCGCAAAACTCCAGACTGATGCGTTAACCACTGGGACACACTGAGAGAAGTTCAGTCTGGAAATGAGAACAGTGTGGAGTTCGAGGATGAGAAGTTGGAGAATGATTCATAAGAGGAGAGTGTGAGTTATGATAATATTGTGGATGGTCTTACTTGTAATTATCTAGATAATGTGAGGGTTTAATTAAAAGACCATCATTAGATGATTTACATAGAAACTTCCATTAATAGCATTTTATGAGACGAGATTATATATTTTAGATATCACTTATAGTTATTTTTTTCACAAATGGTGAAAATATCGTATGTGGATAAATTTTCTTGCATGCATAAAATAATTACAGATTCTCAGAACTCAGAACTGACTAGTAATTGTTCATTTACAATTCAAATTAAACCTTAATTCATTTCATGGTAAAAAACTGACATTCATTCGATATTCAACTTCATAATTTAATTCTTCAGACAAAGAATAAAGAGTCAAAAAAACTATGGCTGGAACAACACACAAATAACAGGCACGTACGAAACATAAACTGACGCCGACGTTTCGGTCCCACTTGAACCATTAACTATTATTCACCATTCTAGGAAAAGTGGTTAAGAAAGACGAGTTTTAAGGTGGTGAGTAGCCGCCATCTTGGAATTATACAAAATACTAGAGTTTCCAAAATATCATGTTTGGACAACAAGACATAATTTATGTCAGTACAGATCGAACAATTCATAAGGTAAAACGTATTTTGGTTCATTGAATAATAAGGAATTATGGAAATAATTCCATGGGGAAGTGGAACAGAATTCTTCCTCCGTAAGTCGTGCGTGTTGTAAGAGGCGACTAAAATGCCGGGAGCAAGGGGCTAGTAACCCCTTCTGTATAAATTACTAAATTTAAAAAGAGAAACTTTTGTTTTTCTTTTTGGGCCACCCTGCCTCGGTGGGATACGGCCGGTGTGTTGAAAGAAGAAGAAAGAATTATAATATTTATAATTAAAGAACCGTATTGCCAGGCACACGAACTAGAGGGTACAAGAAGACACAAAAAATCCAGACCATGGGAAAATCTGGGTAGCCACAGCCACTCCAAAGAGAGATTTTTTTTTCTAGCACCAGGAAGGAAAAAAATCTGGCAGGAAATTACAGAAATCGTACACCAACTCCAATCATTTTTGGAGTGGAATCACAGTCGATGGCCTCCACTCCAAAACAAAAGAGATTAGTACCAGGAAAAGAACCTTTCCCATACCACCAATCCCACGACATTCATCTTTGCAAATATACAGGGTCTAAATCCAGCAATGTTCGCGGTTTTCACAGAGACCCACATAAAGAATCACTTGGACAACGAAATATGGATCCCGGGTTACAACCTATACAGATGAGACGAAGTGAACAGGCAGAAGGGGGGAGGGGGGTTGGCCTGTATATCACAGAGTCACTTACATGCTCAGAGATACAAAATCCCTCAAATAACGTAGGTGAAGTTTGAGAAGTAAAGATCGAGAACCAAAACTTGGTAATTGTAGTTGTATACTAGCCTCTGGATGCAACTTCCCAACAATTCCAGGAACAGCTTTTGAGAATTGACCAGAATCTGGAAAATCTTCCAGATCCAGCAACTTGCTCCTGGGGGATTTCAACCTAAGGCACCTAAAATGGAGGAATACAGCAAATAATGCTGTAGAAGAGATAACACCAGGAGGCAGCTCAGATGAAAACTCACACACACGAGCTTTTAAATCTCTGCACCAAATTCACATTAAATCAGCAAATAACAGAACCTACAAGATTCGAGAATACGCTGGACCTCATCTTCACTAACGATGGTGATCTGATACGAAATGTCGCCATATCAAAAACAATGTACTCAGATTACAACATGATAGAGATATAGAAATGTATGCAGGGAGCCCACGCCGGCAAAATGTGATCAGTCACGAGGGAGCCTTCACAAAATTCAACTTCAATAACAAAAACATAAGGTGGGACCAAGTAAACCAAGTCCTAAATGATTTAAACTGGAAAGACAGATTAAGCAACACGGATCCTAACCTATATCTTGAACAAATTAACTCTGTGGCACGTGAGGTATGCTCTAGGCATATTCCTTTAATGAAAAGGAGATGATGTAACCTAGAAAGAGAAAGGTGCTCCTTATACAGGCGAATGCAAAGAATAACAGAGCGGCTACAAGAGGCCAATACATCTGCAATACGTAGGGAGACACTGGTCAGAGAAATAGCAAACATCGAGCTAAAGCTAAAGGAATCTTACAGGAGTCAAGGATCACTGGAGGAACTAAAAGCCATAAATGAAATTGAAAGAAATCCAAAGTATTTATTTTCTAATGCCAAATCAAAGTCCAGAACAACATCCAGTATTGGGCCCCTTCTTAAAAAAGATGGGTCCTACACAGATGACAGCAAGAAAATGAGTGAGCTACTCATGTCCCAATATGACTCGGTTTTTAGCGAGCCACTAATCAGACTGAAAGTCGAAAACCTAAATGAATTTTTTTATGACAGATATTGCTCTGACGCCAAATGACTTCGCACTCTGCACTCTGCCACAGGCCCAGACTCATGGAACACGGTGTTCATCAAGAACTGCAAGAAGACCTTATCAGGTGCTTTTTTACATAATATGAAGAGGGAGCATGAACACTGGGGTCGTCCCACAGTTACTAAAAACAACACACATAGCCCCACTCCAGTAAAGGGGGCAGTAAAGCAATAGCAAAGAACTACAGACTGACAGCACTAACGTCCCATATCCTATAAATCTTTGAAAGGTTCTAAGAAGCAAGATCACCACCTATCTAGATACCCATCAGTTACACAAGCCTGGGCAAAATGGGTTTAGAGCAGGTCGCTCATGTCTATACCAACTACTGGACCACTACAAGGTCCTTGATGTTGTGGAAGACAAACAGAAAGCATATGTAATATACACAGGCAGGGATATAAGCCATAGCACCGTGTCTTCCTTTGCAGATGACACCGGACACTGCAAGGCTCCAGGCGGACATCAACCAAATATTAAAATGGGCTGCAGAAAACAATATGAAGTTCAATGATGAGAAATTTCAAATACTCTGATATGGAAAACGTAAGGAAATTAACACTTCACCGGAGTATAAAACAAATTCCAACGACACAATAGAGCGAAAAACTAATGTCAAAGACCTGGGAGTGATCATGTCAGAGGATCTCACATTCAACGACCATAACATTGTACCAATCACATCTGCCAGAAAAATGACAGGATGGATAATGAGAACCTTCAAAACCAGGGATGCCTAGCTCATGATGACACTTCAGGTCGCTTTTTCTATCTAGGCTTTAATATTGCTGCACACTAACAGCACCATTCAAGGCAGGTGAAATTGCTGACCTTGAAAATGTACAAACTTCACGACATAAATAACTGCGATAGAACACCTCAGTTACTGGGAACGTTTGAAATACCTCAACCTGTACTCCCTAGAATGCAGGCGGGGGAGATACATGATTATATACACTTGGAAAATCCTTGAGGGATTAGTATCAAACTTGCACACGAAAATCACTCGTTACGAAAGCAAAAGTCTCGACAGACGATGCAACATATCCCCAGTGAAAAGCAGGGGTGTCACTAGCACTATAAGAGACAGCACAACAAGTGTCAGGGACCCAAGACTGTTCAACTGCCTCCCAGCATACATAAGTGGGATTACCAATAGACCCATGGCTGTCTTCAAGCACGCACTAGACAGGCAGCTAAAGTCAGTGTTTGTAGTGCTGACGGGAATCTGAACAGTGTTTCTGGTGCTGACTTATTCCTCAAGAATGTTACTAGTGCTGACGTGCTCATCAGTAGTGTTTCTGGAGCTGACTTGTACCTCAGCAGTGTTTCGGGTGCTGATGTGTACCTCAGCAGTGTTTCTGGTGCTGACAGTACACACATGTCAATAATGTTTTTCCCGGAAATCACGATGCAGTTTATTTTAGAGTGTAACTGATCAATTTTGCTAAAATTAATGAGCGGACAGCAAGTGATGGACTGGTCAAGGAAGACTGCTCAGAGTTGCAAACATATCGATTTTGACATTATTGAAAGTCAACACAATCATTCATCACTTCTGGCGGGGCTGGAAATGTATTCCCCAGTCCATAGTGCATTTATTAATCTCCGTTAAAATAATGACATATATGTCATTATTAATTTATTTATGGCAAATATACCTCTAGAGTAAGAATGAAGCATTCTATAGTCTGTTTAGTAGTTCTGTATTTCCAGAACTAGTTCCGTGTCTTCGGAGACTATGCACTCGCCATTCAGCACAAAAAGTGGTGGATCATTGTTCGCATCGCTATTGGGCAGTGCGGACGGGCTGCGCAGTAGCTCCCACTTCACCTGGTTTCTGCGCAGCTTTCACTGATCAAACATGGCGGATTACAACGGCAGGAGGATCAACACAGTTTGCATTGAGCTGTTAAGGAGTTCTCTGAGCCCTGCTACGATGAACGTACTTCTTCCTGCAATTATTAGGGATCTATACGGCATCCCTAACGAGGAACTGTATGGTGTGGCCCTTAACGGGTTGAAAAGAGTATTTGTGAAGTTTACGAGGGCCAGTTTCTACAGCAGTGTGGTGGAGGAGTACCAGGAACGCCGAATGTGCCTCAACTCGACGATGGATGTGTGCATGCATGACGTATCTACTTACTACACGTGGGTAAGAGTGAGAAATGCACCTTTTGAGGCGACCAAGTTTGGTATAGAGGACGTTTTCAGCAACTACGGAGTCATTCATGAGGCTAGAGGAGGGGTATGGCGGGATGGACCATATGAGGGCCTCCCGGAAGGTTCATACACCATCAAGATGACATTAAAGAAGCCTATACCTTCGTATGTTATGTTGACAGGCAACAGAACTCAGGTATATGTGTCTTATGCGGGACAAAGGAGGACGTGTCGTCTTTGCAACTCTTATGAACATATAGCGGCGCAATGTGCACGTAGAGTTGCCCCAGGGGTGCCAGCCCCGGTGGAGGAGGTCCAGCAGACGAGTGTGGTGGCGACGGCGAAAACTGGGACTCCTCTATGGAGTGAGGAGGTGGAAAAGGAGGGAGAACAGTTGGGGACGTGTGTCACACTCCCGTTGGAGGATGGAGATCCACCTCCAAAGCCTGTGGTGGTGGAGGAAGTGGCGGAGTCGACACAGGAGGTGTCCTTAGAGTCTGTGCTCCAGGAATTCTTGGAGGAGGCTTTGGTAGGAGAGGACATGGATGGACGGCCCAGTGATAGGCAGCGATTGCAAGGGCTGAGTGAGAAGAAGGGAGTAACAGGGAATAGTGGACAGGATACAGTTGTGGTGGCAGAGGTACACAGGAAGGATGTACCTGAGGAAGAGATGGCTTTGGGAGGCAGCTCTAGGAAGCGGCCAGCGGGGTTGACTGAATTAGACGACGTTTTAACACCTGGGCAAAGACCAGGTAAGAAGGCATGGGCAGAGGCGGTACGAAAATCCCCTACAGGGGGGGAGTACAGGGAAAATCGGGGGGGAGGGACAGGGGGGGAGGGGGTCTTATTAAAAAGAGTAGTAAGGAAAGTGTGACCAGCTTGAAGGGAAGTGTGAGCAAGCCACAGCGGCACAGAGGTAAGCCGCCTTTCCTTGACCATTCAGGTGTGTAACAATAAATGCTAATGGCCTAAAGACTGAAGTAAAAAGGGTATGGTTGGAGTGGTTCCTCAAAAGGTATGACGTGGATGTTTGTTTCCTACAGGAGCATAACCATAAGTCAGGTAGTGAGTTGCGATTGAGAGGATATAAGTTGTTTGTAAGCATGGCAATGCTTTTAAAGGGAGGAGTGGCTGTTTTAGTAAAGGAGACCAGTCCATTGCGAGTCATGGAGTGGGAGCAGGGGGGAGGGTTGTTCGGGTGGATGGGTAGTGGGGGGAGAGCAGGGTATGTTTTGTGGGAGTTTATATGCCCGCGATTGGTAACGTTATAACGTGAGGATAAAAACAGACTTTGTTCGGGACGTATTGTTATACTATCTCAGGGGTTTACCTGCTATCGCGATAATTGGAGGTGATTGAAATTGTGTGATTAGGCATGGAGACGTAATACCTAGGGGGGCGGGGTGTGTGTTGGGTGTCTTACAGGATGCTTTTCGAGATGTCCGGGTCGTATATGTGGTCGGCAGGGGGGGGTATCATGTGTAGCACACCTATGGACAGGGGAGTTATGAGGCAAGGTTGGATAGGATTTATGTTAGGCAGGGGATAGGAGTGGAGAGGGTTAGAACAGTAGACGTGGGTTTGTCTGACCACAGAGCAGTGATGGCTGACCTTCGGGTGGATGGTATTCCGAGAATATATCAGAGTTATTGGAAATTAAATGTGAGGCTTTTACAGGAGGAAGATCAAGGTTGGTCCTTTCAGACATGGTGGAAAGGGTTTTGGGAGGCTAGGGATGAGGGGGTGGATTTGCTAGATTGGTGGGAGTTGCAGGCAAAGGTGCAGATTGCAGGATTTTTTAAGAAGAGGGGCAGGGAACGGGCACGCTGGAGGTTTGGATTGCAGAATTATTTGGAGGGCCAGTTGAATGATTGTTATTGGGGGGGTAGGGAAGGTGTGGGAGGAGTTATGGGGGAACTTAGAAGTCGTTTAATGGAGATGCATAATGAACGACTCAAGAAATCGTAATGACACGATTGCAAACAAACCATACCCCCGGCCGGGATTGAACCCGCAGTCATAGAGTCTCAAAACTCCAGCCCGTCGCGTTAGCCACTAGACCAGCTAGCCACAATAAGATTCATCCAACTAGGTATATTTCTACACCATAGGAAGGTTAGCACAGGCACCTCTGTGACCACAAATGCAAGTTTTTACAGACGAATCTCCAGCTAGCGTGGCCGTGACGAACTCTAGCTAGTCTCTTCACTGCCGTCAACATGACTCAAGAAATCGTAATGACACGATGCGTGACTCTATGACCGCGGGTTCAATCGGGGGTAGGTATGCATAATGAACGTTTTGATGCACTCAGGGTCAGGGCAGGCTTGGAGGACGTACTAAAAGGTGATAAGCCAACAGGGTATGTACTCCGAAAATTCAAGGACAGACAGTTGAGGAATACCGTGGCACATATTGTCGTGGAGGGAGGGGAGGGTTATGTGCAGGGACAGGGTCTCTCTGACACAGATTGTATCAGTAGGTATACTGATTATTGGTTTATGGAGAAATGGAAGAGAAGGGGAGGGGTGGTTGGGTTAGAAACATTTAGAGCTATAGGGGTTCATCAGGGTTTGGGGCAGGGGGATCGGGACATGTTGGAGAGAGGCATTACGGAGGCAGAGGTGGGGGAGGTGGTGAATGGGTTGAGTCAGGGGAAGGCACCGGGAATAGATGGGTTATCTAATGATTTGTACAGAGCACATTGGGAGGATCTGAGGGAGTGCCTAGTGGCGGTTCTGAATTATATGTTGAAACGTGGTAGGATGGCGCAAACACAGAGAACTGGGGTTGTTGTTTTGGTGCCAAAGAAGGGGGGGGAGGAGAAGGGTTTGGGAGATTATCGTCCGTTGTCGTTAATGTGTACAGATTACAAAATTTTTGCGAAGGTATTGGGTAACAGGTTAAAGAAGGTAATTGGGAATAGCATACATGAGGGTCAGTATGGGATACCGGGACGGACTATGAAGAATGGGCACAGTGGGATAAGGGATTTTATAGAGAACTGCCAGGGAGGGGGAGTCCTTGGCTTGGATTGGGCTCAGGCCTATGACTGCGTGAAGAGGGACATTTTGTGGGGCTGTTTGGAGAAATTGGGTTTTGGAGGGGGGGGTCGCGAGGGGGGTGCGCCCTCTAGATGCGGGGGCTGTCATGAGGGTGCAGGTTAATGGAAATCTGGGGGGTCGGTGATGATGGAACAGGGATTAAGGCAGGGTTGCCCGCTGTCGCAGTTGCTCTTTGCATGTGTGCAACATCCTTTCTTTGAGGCTGTGGAGGAGGAATTGCGGGGGGTAGGGGGGGAAGCATGAGGGGAATAGTAGGTTATGTGGATGATACAACTGTTTTAGTTACGAGTGGGGAGGCTTTAAGAAGGGTGGGAGAGGTGATAAGGAGTTTTGGGAATGTTTCAGGAATGGTAGTTAATTTAGCAAAGTCTTGGTTATTGTAGGTAGGAACATGGGTTGGGGGAGATTGGGGGAGGAGATGGGATGGACGGTTTGTGACAGAATTAGGGTGTGTGGGATATGGTATATGAAGCAGTTGCAGGAATGTAGGAGGATTAACTCAGAAACAGTCACGAGTAGGGTTATAGGCAAGTTAAAAGGTTTGAGGGTTAGTGAAGTGGCGTTACAGCAGAGGGCGTTGGTAATTAACTCGCTGGTGTATAGTAAGGTCTGGGGTGTGGCGGAGGTGTTCCCTTTGAGGGTGCAGGATATACAGGAAATACAGAGGAGGGTGTTGAGGTTTGTGTGGGGGTTTGGGAGGGCCTGGTTGTCCAAGGAGGTGGTCATGACGGAGGTGAAACGGGGGGAATAGGTTTGTTGGCCTTAGGGCCTAGGGTAATGGCATTATATATTAAGCAGAGGTATCTAAGGGTGGGGGGAGAGGGGTGTTAGGGTGGATAGGGTGATGAGGGATGCTAGAAACTGGTGGTGTGGCAGGGATTTGAGAAAGTGTGAAGATGTAATAAGATTCTTGTTGACAGTGAGGCAGGTTAAAAGTTTGAAGGTAAACACAGTGGTGGGTGTGGTGTGGGGAAGGGGTGTATTGCAGGGGGTCGCAGTATACCCCATGTATAACTGGAGGGTCATATGGGGGGAGTTCAGGAAGCTTAGGATACCAGCAAGGGTCAGGGAGATGGTATACCGTTTTCTCATGGGTGTGGTTGCATCTAAGCAAGTGTTGCATAAAATGGGGTTGGTGAGAGAGGCAACATGTTTATTCTGTGGGGAGGAGGAAACTGCCTATCATGTGGTATATTTTTGTTCATCTTTGGGCGTGGTGAGAGTATGGATGGCGGGGGTTATTAGGTTGTTCGGGGGGGGGGGGGGGAGTTGGTCTTTTCTTAGATCTTTGTCGATGGATGTTAGTGGGGTAGCAAGTGAAGTGGGGAGGGATTCGATGTATGTTATGGCAGATTATTTGCATGTTTCTTGGGGAATGAGGCAGATTAAAGGGCAGTTGAGGATAAAAGCGTTAGCAGCAAGGTTCTTTAGCACAAGGTGTAGGAATAGATTAATATATGTGGGGAGATGGGAACCAAGTTTTTCGGTAGGTTATCGTAATCTTACTGTAGCACAACTTCTCAGGGAACAGGGGGGGGGGGGCAAGGGACGGGTCTCCTTTTATGTGAGGGGGGGGGGTGTAAGGTTGTGCTAGTAGTGTTGAAGGTGATGAGAGAGTGAGCTAGTGAGAGCATACGTTCGTGAACTGGTTATGTTCCTGGAGGGTTATTTTATATTTGCGTTCAGTACCATGGTCTCATTCAGTAACACCTAGAACGTCATACATTTACATATTTTGGTTTGGGTATATTTATTACACTCACTGTCAAGGATAGGTGGCTTACGCAGCTGTTATGGTGTTTTATGTCATGCAGTACTGAACATGTACAAACATGATACAACCAGTGAATTCTAGTAATCCTTTATTAATATGAGATGAGTTAAAAAATTAAAATAAAACAAGGAAACACTGTAGGTAAAGTGTACGTTTGTATGGGATGCTGCTTGTATTTTTGTAGTTTTAAACACGTAGCTGCAAGTACTTTCCTTTAAAGCTGTACTCCTATATAGAAGAAGGATTGTAATACTTTTACACACATTCATGTAGTGAATATTAGGATCTTATGTCCAGTCATTATCTTAAGCTAGGATTTAGTTAGTTGTAGGGGAGTACCTGTATAGTCTTCATTGAGGGGGTTTCTTGCCCCGTCCTTGTGTGGGCAGAACCAATTTGACATGTTTCAATGTGATAATTCTAGTCTTGGATTATATTAAATATTTCCATATGCTAGGTTTAAAGATGAGGTAGCATGTAATGTATTCTCTTATATTTTACGTGTAAACTCCAGGTTATACAATGTTGTTATGACAGTTTGAATTTCATGGTTGATGCATTATTATTATTGATATTAAATATTGTGGGTGTATATTCTTCCGCTTATACAGGTGTGTGTGTATAGCAATGTAATGTACATATCTGTTGTCCTATGTACTGTTATATTTTTGTGTTTTGTTTTGTTAAGTAAGTAAGTAAGTTTATTCAGGTATACACAAATACAGTTACATAGAATTATCATACATAGCAGCATGTGTGTAGAGAACCTGGGATAACCCAAAAAAGTCAGACAGAGTGACTTATTTCCATTGGGGTCACTTGTTCATGCATCACCAACTTCTGGTAAATTCCCATTAAGGTTTAATGAGGTAAGGGTATAACCCTAATTGTTAGGTTACTTAAGGTATTTCTTAGAACGGTGCATGTAAATATTTTTGTCTGCACTGGCATTATTAATTATTGTAAAAGGAGGAGTTTTGTAGGACATGTTGTTGGATGTGTAACTGGTGGTAATATGGCTATCAGCTATAGTGTTATTTTAAGTACTGGAATTGTGTGATAGAGGTTATTGTTAATATCCAGTATAGTTCTTCTTGTATTAAACTCTTATGCATTCTTGTATTTGTTGTAAGTTTTAAATAATAATAAAAAAAAAGTGGTGGAGGCTTAACCCTCCGTTTTCTGAGCGCGAGACAGACGCACTTGCTACTTGTACTCACTCAACATTCACTGGACTCTGAGTTGTCTCTGGAAAATTACAATGGAATGAATACATAGCTTTAAGAATAGGTATGACAGGGTTCACGCTGCAAGGAGAGTGAAACCAGTAGCAGAAAGCTGAAAGGTGGGGTTAGGAGCTGAGACTCGACCTTTGTAACCGCAATTATGTGAGTACAGTAAGGAAAATACACACTTTTTTTTTTTGTTACACACAGGATTGGACAAAGTTAGGTTAAGAATCCCTAGCTTTATTGACAAGCTATTTACAGGCTAAGGATGCCTAGCTTTATTAGGGTCAGTGTTAGGAAAGGTGCTGTTTCTGGTATTTTGAACGACGTGACGGAAGGAATAGACTCAGAAGTGTCCCTGTTTTCGATGACGTGAAGTTGCTGAGAAGAATTCAGTCGGGCGAGGACCATGCAGAATTACAAAGGAATCTGGACAAGCTGCAGGCGTGGTGCAGAAATTGGCTCCTGGAGTTCAACCTCACCAAATGCAAAGTCATGAAGACTGGGGAAGGGAAAGGAGACCAAAGACGGAGTACAGTCTAGGGGGGCAGAGACTACAAACCTCACTTTAGGAAAATGATCTTGGAGTGAGTATAACATTGGGCACATGTCCGGATGTGCACTAACAAACCTAAGAACAGCATTCCGACATCTTAATATGGAATCGTTCAGGACCCTGTACACTGTACGTCAGGCCCACATTGGAGTATGCAGCACAAGTTTGGAACCCACACCTAGCGAAGCACGTAAGGAAGCTAGAGAAAGTGCAAAGGTTTGCAACAAAACTAGTCCCAGAGCTAAGGGGTATCCTACGACGAGAGGTTAAGGAAAATCGACCTAACCACACTGGCGGACAGGAGAAATAGGGGGTATACGATAACGACATATAAAATACTGAGAGGAATCGAAAAGGAGGACAGAGGCAGGATGTTCCAAAGATGGGACACAGCAACAATGGGTCACAGTTGGATGTTAAAGATTCAGATGAATCACAGGGATGTTAGGAAGCATTTTTACAGTCACAGAGTTGTCAGGAAGTGGAAAAGTCTGGGAAGTGATGCATTAGAGGCAGGATCAATACATAGCTTTCAGATGAGGTATGATAAAGCTCATGAAGGAGAAAGAGAGACCTAGTAGCAGCAAGTCAAGAGATGGGGCCAGGAGCTGTGACTCGACCCCTGCAACCACAACTAGGTGAGTACAAGCACACAAGCACACACAGAAGCAGTTTATCATGCAACTTTAGACAGTTGATAAACATGGCATGTTGAACGCTGAATGACAGTATTAATTAATCTTGTTATAGTATCGGTTATCAGGTGATCATTTAGTTCCCCTCAACACTACCCACTAAGCCAGGTCTCAGCCACCACGTCCCAGTATTCCTGGTCAGGCATCCACCAAGTGAGCCAGGTCTCAGCCACCACGTCCCAGTATTCCTGGTCAGGCATCCACCAAGTGAGCCAGGTCTCAGCCACCACGCCCCAGTATTCCTGGTCAGGTATCCACCAAGTGAGCCAGGTCTCAGCCACCACGTCCCAGTATTCCTGGTCAGGCATCCACCAAGTGAGCCAGGTGACGACCATGTGAGCCAAGTGTTCATCAGAGTGAACCAGGTATTCACCAAAGGGATCAAATATTCATCAAGTGAGCCAGATATCCACTAAGTGAGGACATCATTACTACAATTTGGTACATTTACTACAGTGGAGTGTGGTACCAAATATGGACTCGGGAGTTCCAGTTTTGGTGCGTTTACTGCGGGTGTGGGCGTGGGTGATCAGGCTTATGGGAGGCTTTCCCTACTGCTGGGACTCCCACACCACCACACCTGGTGACTCTGGTCACCACCAGACTCATCACTCTCACCATGCTCATCACTCTCACCATGCTCAGCCTTTTCACATCTCGTCAGACGAAACAGCAGTTGCTCTTCCTCGCCACAATCACCACACTGACCATCAAACAAGAAACAACAACCCGCCCCACGGAGGAGGGTTGCAATTTTCGATGCCTGGGCAATGTTCAGAGTGTGACACAATATTTCCCAGCCTACGTTCCAGCGGGTTTCACACACTCTGGTCTTACTGTGCAGCCATAATCCACTTGCAAATATTCACAGTGCTTATTATCATATTTTACCTAAACGGGGAAAAGTTGTTACTCGGTTTTGCTAACACTTTTACTACAATGAAATCTATAGTTAAGGTGGTAGATATTTTGTCAAGTCTAATCTTGTGTGTTCACCTGGTGAAGAATGGCAGTGAACTGGGCTCACTCCTTGGCCACCTCAACCAAGTTTCTCCTGCCCACCTCACAAGGCGATGGATAGCAAGACAAGATAAATGCTTTCTGATGATACCTCTGATGCTTATGGCCATTTATTTGGCAACAATAAGATATGAAATGGAGACAATAGCTAATTTGCCTGACTCTGCTTATTCTTTTCACATTATTTCATCAACTATATATTATCCTATTGTCGTGGGACTCTTATATGTCCATATTATTG
Source organism: Cherax quadricarinatus (assembly GCF_038502225.1). Lineage (NCBI taxonomy): Eukaryota > Metazoa > Arthropoda > Malacostraca > Decapoda > Parastacidae > Cherax > Cherax quadricarinatus. Next base: position 9,146,260 of record NC_091391.1, read on the forward strand.
GCTTTTATTTGATAGTTCGCGTGCTGGCTACTGTAGTGGACGACTTGCAGCGAACTCTGGAAACTGTGTGTGTGTCTGTGCTGTGTGAAGGAGAAGAGTCTCCCAGTACCGAGGAAAGTTATAATATTCCTGATGAGGAAAATGACGACACAGAAGTAGTGCGAGCAGTATGTTGGCGTTTGATGGAGCTCTGGCAGTGCCAGGAACAATTCAGTAACTACTATTCCCTTCCAGTCTTGACCATGACTTCACGCAGCATTGGTTTTTTCATTAGAAATCTCTTCATTATTGCCACGGGGAGAGTAACTATTTACAGAATTATTTTTATCGTGTCCTGTATATTTCAAATCCTAGTTTTTTCATCGTCGCCGGACGTGGTAACAACCAAGGTTAGTGACTGTTTTATGCATTCAACATGAATCCATTAATTATCAATTCATAGTGTATTATATAGTGCATTCATATTACACGAGTGGTGACATCGACCCTAATTTAAACCTATATAATGTAAATCCTAACAAACACTTGACCGATAGCAGGTATCCTTACTCCTCAGCAACCCATGCCAAAACTGTCCTCATTAATGCCAGGTAAATATGACCTTAACTAAAACATTATATCTCTATGTAAGCACTACGAAGACGTCCTGTAGGTCCTAGATTCTTTAAATACAACCTTGTATTACACTTACTGAAATGAGGTTTTAAGCAAGACACAGCAGACATCTAAACACTTCCAGGATACACAAACATTCACAGCTGCAGGACAGATCAAATTTGGGGTAGAGGGATTGCCAGTTACTATTGTAATGACGTATTAAGTAACACTAACATTCTTCATAGTTGAATATGGTGACTATATGTTTACCAGGAGTTTACCTGGAGAGAGTTTCGGGGGTCAACGCCCCCGCGGCCCGGTCTGTGACCAGGCCTCCTGGTGGATCAGCGCCTGATCAACCAGGCTGTTGCTGCTGGCTGCACGCAAACCAACGTACGAGCCACAGCCCGGCTGATCAGGAACTGACTTTAGGTGCTTGTCCAGTGCCAGCTTGAAGACTGCCAGGGGTCTGTTGGTAATCCCCCTTATGTGTGCTGGGAGGCAGTTGAACAGTCTCGGGCCCCTGACACTTATTGTATGGTCTCTTAACGTGCTAGTGACACCCCTGCTTTTCATTGGGGGGATGGTGCATCGTCTGCCAAGTCTTTTGCTTTCGTAGTGAGTGATTTTCGTGTGCAAGTTCGGTACTAGTCCCTCTAGGATTTTCCAGGTGTATATAATCATGTATCTCTCCCTCCTGCGTTCCAGGGAATACAGGTTTAGAAACCTCAAGCGCTCCCAGTAATTGAGGTGTTTTATCTCCGTTATGCGTGCCGTGAAAGTTCTCTGTACATTTTCTAGGTCGGCAATTTCACCTGCCTTGAAAGGTGCTGTTAGAGTGCAGCAATATTCCAGCCTAGATAGAACAAGTGACCTGAAGAGTGTCATCATGGGCTTGGCCTCCCTAGTTTTGAAGGTTCTCATTATCCATCCTGTCATTTTTCTAGCAGATGCGATTGATACAATGTTATGGTCCTTGAAGGTGAGATCCTCCGACATAATCACTCCCAGGTCTTTGACGTTGGTGTTTCGCTCTATTTTGTGGCCAGAATTTGTTTTGTACTCTGATGAAGATTTAATTTCCTCATGTTTACCATATCTGAGTAATTGAAATTTCTCATCGTTGAACTTCATATTGTTTTCTGCAGCCCACTGAAAGATTTGGTTGATGTCCGCCTGGAGCCTTGCAGTGTCTGCAATGGAAGACACTGTCATGCAGATTCGGGTGTCATCTGCAAAGGAAGACACGGTGCTGTGGCTGACATCCTTGTCTATGTCGGATATGAGGATGAGGAAAAATCTAATAACTCCATACAGTTGTTGCTATCGACATGATACGTCATTCTAATATTAAAAATTATAGTAGTACAAAAAACCTAATAACAGACAATCAAATGAACAAACGTTACGTGCCACTAGCTGGAAACTTCAACATTTTCCTGGTCTTCCATATGACCATCCAGTAACTGACTTCAAACTTAGTATGAACAATTCGTTATTAATACCAGGAATAACTGAGATGAAACCGTAACCATATATGAACATTGTATTAGCTTCCTTGACAGCAGCGATAATCACAGGCAACACTACTGATAACTACCCCATCTTTCTCTTAACAAACATTTCTTCTCTGTGATGACGTGTCACTTAATAACGACACAGCATTAAGTTCAGTTCACTAGGTCACAGAATTTACCAATGACGAAGGTGTTGACGAATAGAATTTTTTCTACAAATAAATACAAAGGCTGAACAACATTGTCCCATAAAGAGAAAGTAGATCACTACTAAGAGACTAAGTAGCTCATGGCTTTCATATTGCATCTTTAGATCCATAGATGAGAAACATCATTTTGAAAAGCAATACAGACGTGGCTTAATAACTAAAGAATTTAGTAAAAACTATCCGTCAGTCCTCACCAAATTAACGAATGAGTTCAAATAAGTATATTTTTGAAACAGATAATACAGAGTTATGAGCTTAATTTTAAGTAGAAGTATCCGCTGGATTAAAATGGGAGTCCAGGAACTACTGACGAATCATTGTCTTGTTAACAGGTAGAAAAACTGCGTTCTATGGTGTCTAGGATGAGGATGTTGGCCACACAACCCAAACTAGAGAAACAGGTGAGAACTAGTGTTGTAAGTATTTGTCAAAATGGCACTGTGTATACATACACGTCAAAATAGATATACACTTGACTATGTATTCTATTTACCAATGTAACTGTGTTCTCGCTTAACACCATTTATATGCAAATATCATTTGTTTATATTCAGTATTATATAAACACAAGTATCACTATGTATGCTCACTTCATCAGCATGTATACACTAGTGACACATGTATACACTAGTGACACATGTAGACACCTTTAGCAGCATTTCAACCTCTGCCAGAGATCCTCATCAGCAAGTACAAGAAAATGAGAACTACCACATATTATATAGGAGAGGAGATCAAGTGAAGGTGAAATGTTGGAGGTAATTGTTGGACAAAGTTTATCTTACATGATATTTATGAGCAAATAAGTTGAGATACACTACTCTGGGTGAAGACAATCTTCTTGGAAACGTGTCAAGCCAATTTTATCCTATTAAATAAACCATGAGTCAGACCAAATCCACTATATCGAACAGCAATCTGGTCCGGTTGTGTATACGATAAAATTAATCAACTCAGCTTAATCACAAGTTTGTACGATCCGAGGTTCGTCCTGGGCGCGTCCTCTTTCATCTTACTATTTCATCTCTAACTTTACCCTGGATTTACTGTTTTTAATAATTTTTTGGTAAACTTGAGGAAATTACGTGGAAGACTGACGGGAAGATAGGACCCCTCGTCTATGAAGGGGTTCAGGGAAACCGGCAGGCCGGACTTGACTCCTGGAGATGGGAAGTACAGTGCCTGCACTCTGAAGGAGGGGTGTTAATGTTGCAGTTTAAAAACTGTAGTGTAAAGCACCCTTCTGGCAAGACAGTGATGGAGTGAATGATGGTGAAAGTTTTTCTTTTTCGGGCCACCCTGCCTTGGTGGGAATCGGCCAGTGTGATAATAAAAAAAAAAAATTCCATATTTACGTTAATAACGTACATATACACACGTCTCATGTTCCAGTTGACGTATCTGCTGGACTTACTGGACAACTATCCTGCCTTCAGCGTCGGTGGTTTCTACGTCTTAGCTAAGAGCAGACTGGTTGATGTAAATAAAACTTAATTGTTAATACATTACAGATATGAAAAACTAATGAAAATCACTTAAGAATCATGATTTTTTAATATACTTAAATATTTATATTATTTGGTATTGCAGGTTGCTAGTTTTGTCGCCACATACCTAGTGATTCTGCTACAGTTCCAAGCAGTTGAAGACCCGAGCCCTGAAACAACATCTACCTAGAGACGCAGCTGTTGTTGCCTGTTCAACTAGCTTGTTTATTGTATCTACTGTAGTTCCTGGTAAAGGAACAGCACAATAAGAAGCATCACAGCATCTTTTCTGAGAAAGTAACTACTCTGTCAGTAACAAACAGCATTACTGATTGTGATTTGTATACAGCAGATTAAAATGGACCATCCATGTCCACGGTAAACCATTCCATCATATTACACCATATTCACAACTAATTTTGACGACTTTTTGAGAGTAGATTAATGTGATGACCATTAGAAATATAGGAAATAAAGACGCAGGTAGGAGAGAACTTTTCTATTGCAATGTTTCGCCCAAGTCTGGGTTTTATCGAGTATACAAGAATTAGTAAGTAGTGTACTCCACCTCATAGGGCAAACGAGCAATAGTAAGTCATGCTTGGAGAAAAACAGGTAACATCTGCGGCCATGAAATTGCGAGATTAAGTCTAGGTGAGGCCAAGCATAGGTCATGTCATGTAGTGGTGAGAGTAAGAGGTGTAGTTAAAGTGAGACATTTATTGATTATAATGTAAATCACGGTCAATGGGTGGAATCAGTCCAGTCAACATGTATATTCCACTGTTTTGCTCAGTGATTTGGTGAGATAGATCAATAATGCTCCCAAAAAATCTGTCTAGCCCTGCCATCGTCTTGGTGCAACAGTTGTACTCTCCTTCAGTCCATGATGTGGGAATGATAGTAGTGATAGACAGCGCCTGCTGGCATATTTTCGTGATGGAGTGTCTGAGGGTCTCGTCAGGTCTTCCTGACACACTTTATAGCATTCCACCACATGTTATACTGTATAATCCTGCTGTGTGTGTTTAAGATTTCTGAATATCTTGTCCATAGTTTTGGCGGTACTGACTGTTACATCGATGTTGGGTTCTCGGAGAAGCTTCTAATTGGTTATTGCAGTATGCCCGTTGGGAATGACAAGTCGTCTATCAATGTTGGTAACCACCTTGAGTGTGCAGTGTATAAGGAATATTTTTTTGTCCGGAGTGGATTATGTATGTTGGGAACTTTATGTTGGCGAATATCTCAATGAATTTGTGCTCTTCTAACCGATATTATCACTGCGTTCATTTTTTTTAACTGCCTTTGATGAGCAAGACGTCAAGGAAAAATATGGAACCAAATCTTTCTTCTTCTAGTGTGAAATACATGGAGGACTCAACCATGTTAAGAGATGAGATTAAGACACATGTGCAACATCTGGGTATCTTTATTGTAGACGTTTCGCCATCCAGTGGCTTTATCAATACAAATTCTAGGACATAACTTGAAGACAGTAGAACTATGTACAGAAGATGAGGTAATCAGTCCCTCAACCTAGGAGTAGGTGCGAACAGCACCATAGAGAGGTTGATAAACTTGGAAACAATGTCGTTCATATAGTATCTAAGACAAATGTTGAGTTGTTGGAAAATATATTTCAAACAGTCCCTCCTGTCGTGTTCTAAATAGACTGCTAAAACTACACTGAAGGCTGAACGATCAATTATTCCATTTATTAAGAAGTCACTGGTGGTGTAAAGTGTTCTCTAATAAATGTTCTGAACTATACATAAGTATGTTTTTCAATATATTCAGTTTACCTTTTGTAACTGTTATTACCGAATCAGAAAAGGAACCTGACACGGGAATCAAAGAGGTCAGTGCAAAAACAGATCATGAAGAGGTCAGATGAGGTAAGTTGCGACAGAACTGCGAAGACCTGAAATTGCTTGATTGATGGGGACCTAAATGACGATGGAAGTAACGTCTAAGCCAGTAATTTCTAGATTTTAATTCTCACATTGGTGAGTCTAGAAAGAATGTTCCTAAAGTATTTCATTTGAACTGTAAGTTGGAAACAGATTCCAATGTTTTGGATAGATATTTTGATAATACACCTGCCAGTTTGTGAGGTTCGATGCCATGTGACTGACGCGATAACTTCAGTGTCAGGGATAAAACCAACAGTGTACGTGTAGTATTGCATCCTTTATTTCCACATTATGGTCTAGGAAAGAACACAACTCTTTAGCCAAAAGAACTAAAGTCCAAACTACGATTTTTTAAAGCAGCCAATACCAGAGAGCAAAGAAGCAGAAGATACATGTTTCCTGAACCTGTTGTCCACAATGTTCTTCATTCATATAATGCAAATAAGAGACGTGCTACATTAGAAGCATCACCACTTAGTCTCCTCAACATCTGACACAACCTGAAACTGGTCTCATCTATACCAGACTTCAGCTATATATGACCTCATCCATATTTGATTTCTGTTTCACGGCCTCACATGTGACCTGTTTTTTTTCTTAGCCTGACCTTGATAAATTAGACACATGTGCAACTCTAATTTATCAACGTGTCGGTTCTGTGAACCATTCATCTAGCCTCACCTTGCTGTGCTCGTTTATCTTACAATCTTTTGTATTTGTTTATACCAGTGTTCCTGATGAAGCACAGCTGTAGAAGCAACTGGTTGGATTTTGTCATTGTCTATCACGAGTATTGTAGATAATATAGTGTACGAGCCTAGATGAAGGGAACTGTGCACCTCACTAGGCTTCACTTAGCTTGTCTCTAGATAAACTTTATATAGCAATTTGCATTTTATTGCGTTATTTACAATCACTTTTCTTGTAAGGCAAGAATCAATGATTAGTGCTAGATATATTAGCTAGGATACTGTTAAAGATAGATATCTAGTACAACATTCAGTAAAATTATTTAAGTTACTTCTCAAATGTTTTCCAGAGCTGCAGAGAGTTTGTTATATATGAACAGCTATAGACAACATGGCTTTGCTTGATATGATGACATGTAAAGTGTAACTTTACCTGACACAGAGCACAGTCGCTGACATGTACCAATAGTTTCACTTTACACTGTCACTTCATATACACAACACAAGAGTAGTTGTAAACACAGGAAATTTCTTTGTCTTACTCATCATGATGTCAACTGATGATCTCATTGAGAATTATTAGCATTAATGACTTTTTTTTTCCTGTTGTTTAAAATATACTAATAACAACCTATCTAACTTATGCCAAGAGTAGGCTCTTTTTTATATTGTATTTCATAGATCACTTAATCAAAAGCAATATTTTAATTGATACAACACCAGAAAATTTGTATTTCGATATTTGGTACTTGAATTTTTAAGATGAAATAAGCAGGTGTAATAGTATTTTTATTTAGAATTTTATAAATGACTATTAATTGAAAAAATGCAGTCCTATGCGTCTGTCTAGTACACAGTCACAGGAGAAACCAGATATATGAAAGTCTCAGATGATTTTCTGCACAGTTGAACAGGAGTAGGTGTGTTAGGTAAGACACATATGCAACAGTTAGGTATCTTTATTTCGAAACGTTTCGCCTACACAGTAGGCTTCTTCAGTCGAGTACAGAAAAGTTGATAGAAGCAGAAGATACTTGAAGACGATGTAATCAGTCCATCACCCTTAAAGTTTTGAGGTGGTCAGTCCCTCAGTCTGGAGAAGAGCATTGTTCCGTTGTCTGAAACAATATGAAGTTGAAGTGGCTGGGTTTGAGAGGGACCTGCCCTCCCAAAGCAACCTACGTCTCACCTCCTGGCACTATATAAAGCCCCATTCTGTCACTTCAACTTCATATTGTTTCAGACAACGGAACAATGCTCTTCTCCAGACTGAGGGACTGACCACCTCAAAACTTTAAGGGTGATGGACTGATTACATCGTCTTCAAGTATCTTCTGCTTCTATCATCTTTTCTGTACTCGACTGAAGAAGCCTACTGTGTAGGCGAAACGTTTCGAAATAAAGATACCTAACTGTTGCATATGTGTCTTACCTAACAATCTGTCGGTATTTTATACCATTTTAATGTTCAGGAGTAGGTGTAGTGAGATTTGCTTGTAATTTAAGACTTGTCCGGGATTGAGCCCGGGTTATTCTACTGTGAGCCCAAGATGCTGCTACTCAGCTATGTACTACCACATTTTAATGTTTTATAGAATCTATTTCTTGCTGAAGATGTTTGAGGCGGCTGTCCTTTTTTGACTATTATTAAGAACATAAGAACATAAGAAAGGAGGAACACTGCAGGAGGCCTGTTGGCCCATACTAGGCAGGTCCTTTACAATTCATCCCACTAACAAAACATATGCCCAACCCAATTTTCCATGCTACCCAAGAAATAAGCTCTGATGTGCAAGTGCCACAAAATATATTTCATTGCCAATATTTAGCAATATAAGAATATTTAGGTTGCAGATGGATCAAAGGTATTTTATTTATTGCTAGGAGAGTTTAGAGTTATAATTTTATTCCTTTTTAGTGTTGTACTTGTGTGTTTTCTTACGTCTCTGTTATTTCTTTGTTATATTCTTAAAATATTTCAATAATTTTTTGTTACATCTTTTAACATTTTCCTGTAATAATTGATTTCTAAAGTGAATTGAGCCTAATATCTCACCATTCATCCGAGGCTGCACCTATTTTTTATCATTATAACCTCAGCTTGAGTAGACGGTTCAAGTTTCTCCTGATTTTGTCTTTCCTCAGTGTTATGTGATTCTACGGACTCGTGACAATAACAATGTGAATGATAACATTGGTGACTGTAGTTTAGTGATATATTGGAGTCTGTAACCTAGTGAAATTAACATGACTTTCAAGAATGATAACGTTGTTGATTGTAACCTAATGATAAATGGTTGACTGAAGCCTATTGACAATGGTGATTCTTGAATAGTGAAAACATGCGTTGTTAGAACTAGGGACTGATTACCTCTTACTCCATCTCATCTTCTTTCATTCTTCTCTGTATTAGACTGAGAAAGCCACTGACTGGCTAAACCTTTTCACAATAAATGTACCAATACACTGCTTGAGTGTCTTATTCATCACTATGTACGTCTTAGAATAATAACATTGGTAAATGTAGCCAAGTGGCAATAATTTCTGCAACGAGTGACATCTTGGTTGACTAACTTAGTGACACCAAGTTTCCATAGTTCCGAGCCTGCAACATGTAGTTAACTGTTGTATGTACTGTAAATGTCAGTATGTCGATACTGACCTCATTCATGAGCGTCTTTACTTTTTGTAATTTAGTGTCATGTTGATGTATTGTAATATTGGCTCAAACTTCAAGTGAATACGATGATAATTGTGATCCAAGAAATTAAAACAATCCTCCAATTCTTTGGATTTAAATAAACAATAAACAAATAGTATAACAAAAATACCAGTTTCAGTGACACCCAAAGTGGTCAAGCAATTTAACCATTTTTAAAAAAACAATGTGCGTTTTGTGATAACGTTGTAAACCTATTGAGCAACAACAATCCTTAGATTGATTCAAAAGAGGAAACTGAAAGCTATGATAATACTGTGGATGGTCTTGCATGTGATTATCTGGATGATCTGATGGTTCGGTTCAAAGGTCATTATTAGATAATTTCCATAGAACCTTCCACTAATAGCAAAGCATTTTATAAGATGCGATTAAAATGGACCCCCGGTTAACGATATTTTTTCACTCCGTAAGTATGTTCAGGTGCCAGTACTGACCGAATTTATTCCCATAAGGAATATTGTGAAGTAGATTAGTCCATTTCAGACCCCCAAACATACACGTACAAACGCACTTACATAAATACACTTACATAATTGGTCGCATTCGGAGGTAATCGTTATGCGGGGGTCCACTATATGTTTTAGAGATCACTTAGTTATTTTTCTCACAAACAAATATTGAAAATCTCGTAAATGTATAAATTTTCTTGCATGAATAAAATAAATTGTAGTTACTCAGAACTGACTAGTAATTGTTCATTTAAAATTTAAATTTAACCTTAATTCAATTCATGGTAAAAAAACTGACATTATTTTGACATTCAACTTCATAATTTAAATCTTCAGACAGAGAATAAAGAGGCACAAAACCATGGCTGGAACAACACACAAATAACTCACACGTACGAAACATAAACTGATGCCCACATTTCAGTCCCACTTGAATTATTAACTATTTTTCACCATTCTAGGAAAAGTGGTTAAAAAAAAAGAAAAAATTTTAAGTCTCGGGGTTATACAAAATACCAGAGTTTCCCGAATATTAAGTTCAGACAACAAAACATAATTTGTGATAGACTTCATGCTAGTACAAATCTATCAAACAATTCACAAAATGAAAATATTTTGGTTTATAGAATAATAAGGAAAAATTGAAATAATTAGAATTAAAGAACTATAATATCCCAGTGTCTGAAGAAAAGTGGACTTACAAGTGGAGTTATTGAATAAAAGTGGACTTACAAGTGGAGTTATTGAATAAAAGTGGACTTACAAGTGGAGTTATTGAATAAAAGTGGACTTACAAGTGGAGTTATTGAATAAAAGTGGACTTACAAGTGGAGTTATTGAATAAAAGTGGACTTACAAGTAGAGTTATTGAATAAAAGTGGACTTACAAGTGGAGTTATTGAATAAAAGTGGACTTACAAGTGGAGTTATTGAATAAAAGTGGACTTACAAGTGGAGTTATTGAATAAAAGTGGACTTACAAGTGGAGTTATTGAATAAAAGTGGACTTACAAGTGGAGTTATTGAATAAAAGTGGACTTACAAGTGGAGTTATTGAATAAAAGTGGACTTACAAGTGGAGTTATTGAATAAAAGTGGACTTACAAGTGGAGTTATTGAATAAAAGTGGTCTTACAAGTGGAGTTATTGAATAAAAGTGGACTTACAAGTGGAGTTATTGAATAAAAGTGGACTTACAAGTGGAGTTATTGAATAAAAGTGGACTTACAAGTGGAGTTATTGAATAAAAGTGGACTTACAAGTGGAGTTATTGAATAAAAGTGGACTTACAAGTGGAGTTATTGAATAAAAGTGGACTTACAAGTGGAGTTATTGAATAAAAGTGGACTTACAAGTGGAGTTATTGAATAAAAGTGGACTTACAAGTGGAGTTATTGAATAAAAGTGGACTTACAAGTGGAGTTATTGAATAAAAGTGGACTTACAAGTGGAGTTATTGAATAAAAGTGGACTTACAAGTGGAGTTATTTAAGAAAATACATCACTGGGGTGTATGTTTCCTGGGGAAGACGTGCATCTCAATAAAGCATTCCTCGTGCTGACGTGCTCATCAGCAGCGATTCTAGTGATAGCTTGTACCTCAGCAGTGTTTCTCGTGCTGACGTGAATCTCAAAAGTGTTTCTGGAGCTGACGTGTACCTCAGCAGTGTTTCTGGTGCTGACATGTACCTCGGCACTGTTTCTGGTTCTGACGTGTAACTCAGCAGTGTTTCTGGTGCTGACGTGTACCTCAGCAGTGTTTCTGGTGCTGGCGTGTAACTCAGCAGTGTTTCTGGTGCTGACGTGTACCTCAGCAGTGTTTCTGGTGCTGGCGTGTAACTCAGCAGTGTTTCTGGTGCTGACGTGTACCTCAGCAGTGTTTCTGGTGCTGGCGTGTCCCTCAGTTGTGTTTCTGGTGCTGACGTGTCCCTCAGTTGTGTTTCTGGTGCTGGCGTGTACCTCAGCAGTGTTTCTGGTGCTGACGTGTACCTCAGCAGTGTTTCTGGTGCTGGCGTGTACCTCAGCAGTGTTTCTGGTGCTGACGTGTACCTCAGCAGTGTTTCTGGTGCTGGCGTGTACCTCAGCAGTGTTTCTGGTGCTGGCGTGTCCCTCAGTTGTGTTTCTGGAGCTGGCGTGTACCTCAGCAGTGTTTCTCGTGCTGGCGTGTCCCTCAGTTGTGTTTCTGGAGCTGGCGTGTACCTCAGCAGTGTTTCTGGTGCTGACATGTACCTCAGTACACACATTTCGATAATGTGTTTTCCTGGAAATCACAATGCAGTTTATTTTAGAGCCTAACTGATATATTTATCTAGAGTTATTGTTGTGACAGCAAGTGATGGACAGGTCAAGGAAGACTGCTCAGAGTTGCAAACATATCGATTTTGACATTATTTAAAGTCAACACAATCATTCAACACTTCTGGCGGGGCTGGAAATGTATTTTCCAATCCATAGTGCATCTATTAATCTACGTTAATATAATGACATATAATGTCATTATTAATTTATTTCTGAAAAATGTACCTCTAGAGTAAGAATGAAGCATTCTATAGTCTGTTTAGTAGTTCTGTATTTCCAGAACCAGTTCCGTGTCTTGGTAGACAACACTGTCGCTTCACACTGAGTGTCGCGGGTATAATCCCCCTACTGGGTAGCAACACTGCTGTCACTGTTCAACCAGTGACTATGTATCTGGTTGTTAGGCGACCGGTGTGGGTCGCATCCTGGGGGACTAGATCAAAGGACCACAATGGGAATAAGACAGTGTTTGATGTCGCACTAACTTTCATGGGTTATCATGGGTAATAAGAATTCGAACACAATCTTCTCTTAACAACACGTCATGCCGTTACTATTTAAGGTACGCGTTACCAGATCATGAACATTATTCTCAACCAATAGAGACGCTTCGTTGATTAGATTTTTACATGACGCTGTTAGTAATACATTCCAGAATGTTTTTGTGGGATAAAATTTCTTTTCAATGATGCAAAATGAAAAGTTCTTTAATACTTGCTAAATAAAGTCATTTAACTCGGTACAGCAAATAACTGGAATACAAGAGTGAATTAGCAACCTTACGCACGACACTGCGAGTAAACACATATGCAGTATAATGTGATCCTTTATTGACAACGTTTCACCCACACAGTGGGCTTTTTCAAGTCACACACAGATCTACCTGGGGTGGAAGGTACGAGAGTATTTATAGTCAGGTTCAGAATGTTGAGGTCAGGTGGAGAATGCTGCATCTGATGATCTACCGGGTGGAGTTTTAGAGTCTTGGGTAGCTTGGCAGGGGTATTGGACAAGTTGTGAGTAGACCAATACCCCTCCCAAGCTACCCAAGACTCTATAACTCCACCCGGTAGATCATCAGATGCAGCATTCTCCACCTGACCTCAACATTCTGAACATGACTATAAATACTCCCATACCTTCCACCCCAGGTAGATCCGTGTGTGACTTGAAAAAGCCCACTGTGTGGGTGAAACGTTGTCAATAAAGGATCACATTATACTGCATATGTGTTTATATTTCCATTGTGTCGGTATTTGATACCATTTATTTCCACTGCGAGTAATATAGCAAGATATGGGTGTCAGCGCATGAAAGATTTCGTGTTTTATTTCCTATATTCACTGTAGTTTAATGTTCGCAATTAGGATTTTATTGTGATTTTTTTTCATGAGTCAAAATAGTGCCATTTTTTGTAAATGCATCGTAATGGGTGTGATTGTGGAGGTAGACAATTGATACCATGTTGAACAACCAGCATTACAGAAGTCGACTTACACCGTCATTGTCCACCGTCTTTTGTCGGCCATTACAAAAATATTTTTGATTTTGTGTACGAATGGTATATAATACCGACAAGATGAGATTAAGACACATGTGCAACATCTGGGTATCTTTATTGTAGACGTTTCGCCATCCAGTGGCTTTATCAATACAAATTCTAGGACATAACTTGAAGACAGTAGAACTATGTACAGAAGATGAGGTAATCAGTCCCTCAACCTAGGAGTAGGTGCGAACAGCACCATAGTCGTGGAGATTCTGAAGCAGAAGAAAGAATCCTGGCGCTTATATAGTAACGTCAGGTGAAGCAGACGAGGGCAAATTCACTGGTAGGCGGGATTCCCCAGTGGAAGTAGGTCCTTCCCAAAGAGATGGGGAATCCCGCCTACCAGTGAATTTGCCCTCGTCTGCTTCACCTGACGTTGTTAGGTAAGACACATATGCAACAGTTAGGTTGAGAGGGACCTGCCCTCCCAAAGCAACCTACGTCTCACCTCCTGGCACTATATAAAGGCTCCATCCTGTCACTTCAACTTCATATTGTTTCAGACAACGGAACAATGCTCTTCTCCAGACTGAGGGACTGACCACCTCAAAACTTTAAGGGTGATGGACTGATTACATCGTCTTCAAGTATCTTCTGCTTCTATCAACTTTTCTGTACTCGACTGAAGAAGCCTACTGTGTAGGCGAAACGTTTCGAAATAAAGATACCTAACTGTTGCATATGTGTCTTACCTAACAATCTGTCGGTATTTTATACCATTTTAATGTTCAATCTGTCAGACACTGCAACACAAGGGTATCTTGGTACAGACCATCAACTTCGACCTCTACTAGTGAGAACGGCTGGGTTTGAGAGGGACCTGCCCTCCCAAAGCAACCTACGTCTCACCTCCTGGCACTATATAAAGGCTCCATCCTGTCACTTCAACTTCATATTGTTTCAGACAACGGAACAATGCTCTTCTCCAGACTGAGGGACTGACCACCTCAAAACTTTAAGGGTGATGGACTGATTACATCGTCTTCAAGTATCTTCTGCTTCTATCAACTTTTCTGTACTCGACTGAAGAAGCCTACTGTGTAGGCGAAACGTTTCGAAATAAAGATACCTAACTGTTGCATATGTGTCTTACCTAACAACCTGTCGGTATTTTATACCATTTTAATGTTCACCTGACGTTACTATATAAGCGCCAGGATTCTTTCTTCTGCTTCAGAATCTCCACGACTATGGTGCTGTTCACACCTACTCCTAGGTTGAGGGACTGATTACCTCATCTTCTGAACATAGTTCTACTGTCTTCAAGTTATGTCCTAGATTTTGTATTGATAAAGCCACTGGATGGCGAAACGTCTACAATAAAGATACCCAGATGTTGCACATGTGTCTTAATCTCATTTTTGATTTTGCCAAATGTTTTTCAGACATTAACTAAGGTATCTTTGCAAATGTTTATTCCTATGTTGTAACGCATAGAATATCACATATCATGAAACCAGTTACCTCTGGGGATTCTTTTATGTGTTAATAGACAAGCTATAGTAATAATGCAAAATCATTATTCGTTACGAACACAGGTATAGTATGAACTGCGACCTGGTCGTAATGGATATGAAAGTGGAGCAAACTCAGCAATAGTATATGACTTGTATTTCTTTCACCAGATACAATTGGCCTGGTGGTTAACGCTCTCGCTTCACACGGTGAGGGCCTGGATTCGATTCCCAGCCAGAGTAGAAACATTGGACGTGTTTCTTTCCACCTGTTGTCTATGTTCCCCATCAGCAAAATGGGTACCTGGGTGTTAGTCGACTGGTGTGGGTCGCATCCTAGGACACTGACCTAAGGAGGCCTGGTCACAGACCGGGCCGCGGGGGCGTTGACCCCCGGAACTCTCTCCAGAACTCTCTCTAGATAGAGGTTCAATAGTAAGTGTACCACACGGTGACAAAAGATGGCAGAAGCAGAAGCCAGAGAGAGAGCACCGTAATCTACCAGCCGCTCTGGCAAGTCTGTCAGTTCACTTACCACAAGTGAACAACATTGCTTCAGCTTTAGCGGGCTTACCTGTGATTCTTTCTTGGTTGGGTTTATCAGGGCCATTGACAGCTTACACCGTATCGAGCCCGACTTTCCGATCTTCGGGGAAGATTTGTTGTCCCAAAGCTGGGCCATGAAAGAAAGGGAACAAAAGTTCCTTAGTAAATAGTAGTAGAAACTTGAAGTTTCCAATTAGATCCGGTGGACGCCCTTGCCAAATTCCAGCAAAGCGAGACGCCTACGTCCCCACCAGAGATCAGTAACCGGCTTCCCACCAAAGACCGTTAGAGAAGTATCCGCAGAGCGGAAAAATAGAGCTGGATAAAAGTAAGCCAATAACCAGGTGCCCCGCCAGTAGAGTACCCGGCAAGCAAAATAGATGAGGACAAGCGTCCTAGAGAGAATGGGGAAAATTTATCACTGATGCTCAGGCGAGAGAAAGAGATAGACAGAGAGACGTCCACACCCGGCGAAGGGTGGAGCAGAAGTCGCTTGCCTGTGATTGGTCAATGAAGCAAGGTACTGATTTAATGATGGGTACCCTGTTGATAGTCAAACCCTTAGCACCTGGTTCAGTGATTGGGAGGCAGCCTATATGGGAGTGTAACATACGCCGAATAAAATATAACATACTCTAAGCATGCCATAGCATCCTTTTATTTTAATATTGGTGACTGATTCGTGGTGCATTAAATGTTTCTAAAGCACTTTCACAAGCTAACACCAGAGTCGTCATCGCTTCCAGCATTTCAATAAAGGATCTAGCCAGGACAAAATCCAAGCACCACGAACCAGTCAACGCAGTGGTTTACACTATACCCTGTGGAGGCTGCAACAAGATCTATGTTGGTGAAACAGCAAGAAACCTCGACACCCGCCTCAATGAATACATTTACGCATGTAGGAACGATAACTTGAACAACGCCTGTGTACAACACCGAAATTCCACCAATCATCTCATGAAATTCAGGGATGCCCAACTAGTGATCAAAGAAACTAATTTCCGCAGACGCAAGTGCCTTGAATCATCACTAATCGCTGTTTCTAATACAATTAAACAAAACAACGGCAGCTTCACCATCTCCGAAGTCTTAGCAAGAATCCTCCTGAAAACAGTAAACCCTGCCATCACATAGTCTCTCCTGTTATACTACACAAAGCACATTACAGAGAGTGAACATTGAAACAGACCTTCTCTATCCAACCTCTAATATTTGTCTAACCTATTCTTATGTTACCCAAGTAATAGCTTTTATATCCTTTTACTCATGTGCGAGTTAATTGCTCTACCATATTGTATTACTACTACTACTACTACTACTACTACTACTACTACTACTACTACTACTACTACTACAACTTATATCACTACTAGTACTGCTACCACTAATACTGCACCTCACTCTGAGCCTTTATATACCCTCTGTGTCCATGTACTGTTTGTAACGGCTTGACAAAGCTCCTGGAGAGCGAAACGTTGCCACAATAAAAATGTCACATTAGTTGCACTTGTGTCTTTTTACTTTACATATTGTCGGTAATTCTACCAACTTTATTACAACGAGAGAGATGACAGAATTAATCAAAATGAGCGGTGTAGCACTGCAGCCTACTGGCCTATGTTAGGCGGCTCTTTCCCATATCCAACCCATGTCAGGTTGATTAACCTCACCCATCATCACAAAACACAGACTGAGGTGAGATGTGACCAGATGTGTTCATGAGAGTATAAAAGGTCCTGACAGTCATGATGTCAGACATGCTGACACTCGACCTCTGAAACAACAAATAGATGAGTACACTTTCTTGCACGTCTGACATCACTTATTTTGTGTTGTAACAATGGAAGACCAAGTTAATTAACTTAAAAATTCACGATGCTCATTCTACCAGCAGGTCCAAAGAAAATCTGCAAACAACGGAAGAGAATATGGGGAATCAGACGCTAACTGCCATAAAGAACCACGAATCTTCAGAGATTCACTCGTTAGGAATGTGGCCCGTCGTTAAGATCACGACAGGAGGAGAGAAGGTATACTAGGCAAGAGATGCTGGAAAGTCAGGAGAAAAAGTACAAGATACTGGACAGGAAGGGAGAGCTAGTTCTTCATTGATGGATGGAGTTGCTACTGATGTTGGTACATACCATCTGTGTACTACCTCCCATGACCCATCTAGAATAAGACGACAGTACACACAACATCCTTGCATCACCTCCCATGACCTATCTAGAATAAGACGACAGTACACACAACATCCTTGCATCACCTCCCATGACCCATCTAGAATAAGACGACAGTACACACAACATCCTTGCATCACCTCCCATGACCCATCTAGAATAAGACGACAGTACACACAACATCCTTGCATCACCTCCCATGACCCATCTAGAATAAGACGACAGTACACACAACATCCTTGCATCACCTCCCATGAACCATCTAGAATAAGACGACAGTACACACAACATCCTTGCATCACCTCCCATGACCCATCTAGAATAAGACGACAGTACACACAACATCCTTGCATCACCTCCCATGACCCATCTAGAATAAGACGACAGTACACACAACATCCTTGCATCACCTCCCATGACCCATCTAGAATAAGACGACAGTACACACAACATCCTTGCATCACCTCCCATGACCCATCTAGAATAAGACGACAGTACACACAACATCCTTGCATCACCTCCCATGACCCATCTAGAATAAGACGACAGTACACACAACATCCTTGCATCACCTCCCATGAACCATCTAGAATAAGACGACAGTACACACAACATCCTTGCATCACCTCCCATGAACCATCTAGAATAAGACGACAGTACACACAACATCCTTGCATCACCTCCCATGAACCATCTAGAATAAGACGACAGTACACACAACATCCTTGCATCACCTCCCATGACCCATCTAGAATAAGACGACAGTA
This sequence comes from Cherax quadricarinatus, assembly GCF_038502225.1. Taxonomy (NCBI): domain Eukaryota; kingdom Metazoa; phylum Arthropoda; class Malacostraca; order Decapoda; family Parastacidae; genus Cherax; species Cherax quadricarinatus. Next base: position 9,164,643 of record NC_091391.1, read on the forward strand.
CACACAACATCCTTGCATCACCTCCCATGAACCATCTAGAATAAGACGACAGTACACGCAACATCCTTGCATCACCTCCCATGAACCATCTAGAATAAGACGACAGTACACACAACATCCTTGCATCACCTCCCATGACCCATCTAGAATAAGACGACAGTACACACAACATCCTTGCATCACCTCCCATGACCCATCTGTACCAAGATGACACTAACATGTAGAAGGATTGAGACACTTGTGTAACATATGCGCACTTTTCTCATCAACTTTTCAGTATTGTACACCTTTTATAATATTTACAACGTCTGTGAGCTTTGTACACTATATTAGTAATTATGTTCTCCATATAAATAAAGTTTAAATTTTACTGTCTTTTTTTTACTAATTTATAAAAAAATTCAATACATGGAATACTGATCGAAAAGCTTTGTGATCTTTATTAGTAATTATGAGCCACATACAAATAAAATGTACAATGTGTGTTGTATAATATTTGGATATCGCAAAAAAGTGATATATAAATACATCATATAAGCACGAATGGATTTAATAGTTAAAAATAGGAGAGGAGAGGTATTAAATGGAGAGTTAGAGGTATTGGGAAGATGGAGGGAATATTTTGAGGAATTGTTAAATGTTGATGAAGATAGGGAAGCTGTGATTTCGTGTATAGGGCAAGGAGGAACAACATCTTGTAGGAGTGAGGAAGAGCCAGTTGTGAGTGTGGGGGAAGTTCGTGAGGCAGTAGGTAAAATGAAATATGGGTAAGGCAGCTGGGATTGATGGGATAAAGAAAAGCAGGTGGGGATGGTGTTATTATTTAATAAATGCATGGTAGAGGGAAAGGTACTTTGGGATTGGCATAGAGCATGCATAGTTCCTTTGTGTAAAGGCAAAAGCGACAAAAGAGAGTGTAAAAATTATAGGGGAATAAATCTGTTGAGTATACCTGGTACAGTGTATGGTAGAGTTATTTGTGAAAGAATTAAAAAACGGAAAGTAGGATAGCGGATGAACAAGGAGGCTTTAGGAATGGTAGGGGGTGTGTAGATCAAGTGTTTACAGTGAAACATATAGGTGAACAGTGTTTAGATAAGGAAAAAGAGGTTTACATGGCATTTATGGATTTGGAAAAGGCATATGACAGGGTGGATAGGGGGGCAATATGGCAAACGTTGCAAATGTATGGAATAGGAGGTATGTTACTGAAATCAGTGAAGAGTTTTTATGAGGGTAGTGAGGCTCAAGTTAGAGTATGTATAAGGGAGGGAGATTTTTTCCCAGTAAAAGTAGGCCTTAGGCAGGGATGTGTGATATCACCATGGTTGTTCAATATATTTATAGATGCAGGACAAGCCACGATGGGGGGGGGGATGGAAATCTTCAGCTCAAGTACTTTCACACTTCTGAGTGCGTCATCAGATGTGCAATATTGCAAGGGAACAACCAAAGCATGGAGAGAGGTCTCAGAGTAGCGTAGGTGTCACCGGCCACGGTTATCCTTGAACTGGATTAGTGGTCGGTGCCAACCCCACCCTACCATCGTCACCGACCAGTAACCCAGTCTAAAGGTAACCCTGGCCGGTGACACCTTCGCAACTCTGAGATCTCTCTCCCTGCTTTGGTTGTTCCCTTGCAGCATTGTACAGCTCCTGATGACGCACTGAAAAGTATGAAAGTACTTGGGCTAAAGATTTATACCCACCCACTGTGGCTTGTCCTGCACAGTTAAGATCGCCTGTCGGCGATAGTTTGCATATTTACAGATGGGGTTGTAAAAGAAGTGAATGGTCAGGTGATGGCAAGAATCTAACACAAAGTGGGAGTTGTCACAGTTGCTCTTTGTTGATGACACAGTACTTTTGGAACATTCTGAAGAGAAGTTGCAGAGGTTGGTGGATGAGTTTGGTAGGGTACTTAAAAGAAGGAAATTAAAAGTGAATATAGGAAAGAGTAAGGTGATGAGGATAACAAAGAAGGATTGGATATCAGATTGGAGGGAGAGAGTATGGAAGAGGTGAAAGAATTCAGGTATTTGGGAGTGGACGTGTCAGCAGATGGGTCTATAAAGGATGAGGTGAATCATAGAACTGACAAAGGGAAAAATGTGAGTGGTGCACTGAGAAGTCTGTGGAGATTAAAACATAAGAAAGAAGGAACACTGCAGCAGGCCTACTGGCCCATGCGAGGCAGGTCCAAGTCTCCTACAGGCTTCAGCCAATACCTCAACCTAGCCGGGTCAGGTTACATTCACCTAGCACGGCATCTGACTTAGTAGCACAAGCTAGTTAGGTCCAGCTCACTCCCAACAATACCCACTCATGCATTTATCTAACCTATTTTTAAAACTACAAAACGTTTTAGCCTCTGTAACTGTACTCGGGAGTTTGTTCCACTCATCCACAAACCAGTGCTTTCCTATATCCTTCCTGAATCTGAATTTTTCCAATTTAAAACCATTGCTGCGAGTCATGTCTAGGCTAGATATTTTTAGCGTGCTATTTACATCCCCTTTATTTATTCCTGTCTTCCATTTATACACCTCAATCATATCCCCCCTAATTCTATGCCTTTCTCGACAGTTCAAAATCAGGGCACCTTCGTCTATCCTCATAGGGAAGATTTCTGATGCATGGGATCAACTTTGTCATCCTCCTTCGTATGTTTTCCAGTGCATTTGAAGCCATTCTGTAATACGGTGACCAAAACTGTGCAGCAAAATCTAGATGAGGCCTATCCAAAGATATATAGAGTTGAAGAACAACCTCAGGACTCCTATTATTTATGCTTCTTGATATAAAGCCAAGGATTCTGTTAGCTTTATTGCGACCACTTATGCACTGTTGTCTGTTTTAGATTACTGCTAACCAGAACTTCCAAATGCTTTTCGCAATCAGTAATATTAAGATCTACATTATTTAGTTTGTATGTGGCATGGTTATTGTCCTGTCCAACATTTAGAACTTTGCATTTGTCTATATTAAACTGCATCTGCCACTTCTCCGACCACTGCATCAGTCTATTCAAATCTTCCTGGAGTTCTCTAATGTCATCGTCAGAATGAATTAGACGGCCTATTTTGGTGTCATCGGCAAACTTGCTTATGTCGCTATTTATTCCCTCATCTATGTCATTTATGTAGATTGTGAACTACAAGGGGCCCAACACTGGCCCCTGTGGAACACCGCTCGTGACGTGCCCCCACTCTGATTTCTCCCCATTTATGCAAACTCTCTGCTGACTATTTGTCAACCATGCCTCTGTCCAGGAAAGAATTTCTCCTCCTGTTCCATGTGCTTTAATTTTCCTCAATAGTCTCTGTTGTGGGACTCTATGAAAAGCCTTACTGAAGTAAAACTGTGCTGAGAATCGTTGATTAATTTATGTTTTTCAAGATGGCTATGAATTGCCTCAGCAACTGATTCCTTAAATTTTCCCACTATGGAGGTTAGGCTTATTGGTCTATAGTTTGAAGGTAGGGACCTATCACCTGCCTTGTAAATAGGTATCACATTTGCCATTTTCCACTTATCTGGTACTATGCCAGGTTGTAGTGACATGTTGAAAAGATTAGCAAAAGGTTTGCTAAGCTTCTCTTTATATTCCTTTGGAACCCTTGCATACAGTACATCAGGGTCTGGGGATTTGTTAGGTTTTAATTTATCTGTTTGTTTAAGGACCATGTCACTTGTGACCCTAATCGTGCATAGTTTACTATCGTCCTGTTCCACATAATTTATTTCTGGAATATCGCTTGTATCTTCCTGTGTAAAAACTGAGAGGGAGTACGTGCTAAAAATTCTACACATTTCCTTATAGCTGTCCGTGAGCTGACCTGAGTAACTTTTGAGAGGGCCTATCTTGTCCCTGATCTTCTGTATACCTAAGGGAATCTTTTATGGTTAGTCTTCGATTCTCTTGCAACTTTAACCTCATAATCTCTTTGCTTTTCTTATTCCCTTTTTTATTTCTCTCTTTAACTGAATATATTGATTTCTTAATTGCCCTTCTCCTCTTTTATCTATATATGCCGCTCTTTCGACCAGTGGGATGTTTTAATATATTGTTCATCCATTGAGCATCATTTTCGTTTGATCTGATTTCCCTATTTGGAACATAAGTTGTCTTAGCAGCTAGAACTATGCTCTGGAAAACGTCATATCGGCAATCATCACCTCCTACCTGACCCATAGACAGGTCATTCCATTTCAGCCCATCCATGTAATTTTTCAGTCCTTTGAAATCAGCCAAGCAGAAGTCTGGGATAGAGACTTGATTGTCATTATTAACGTAATTCCATGATGTATTAAAACTGAGTGATTTATGATCACTTTCCCCAAGCACATCATTAACCTCAAGATTATTAATTAGTGATTCTCTGCCGGAAAGAACCAAGTAAAACAGGTTATTTCCTCTAGTTGGTTCTGTCACAAACTGTTTTAAAAAACAATCTTGAATCGTATCAAGAAAGTCACTTGACTCTAAATTTCCTGTTAAACTGCTCCAGCAAATTTGTCTAAAGTTGAAATCTCCCATTAGCACAACATTTTCGTATGTAGATGCCTTACGAATTTCGTCCTATAGAAGTTTACTGCACTCCCTATCAAGATTTGGGGCCCTGTAAATCACACTCAAGATTACTTTTTCATAGCCCTCGAGAAGCTGTAACCAAACAGATTCAGTGGCTGACATTTCTAATTTTATATCTTGTCTAATACAACAATTTAAATTGTCTCTGACATACATCGCTACTCCACCAATCTTCCTGTTGACCCTGTCAGAGTGGAATAATTTATAGCCTTGTATGTGACATTCAGAGGGCATCTCTCTATCTTTTAGATTGAGCCAAATCTCTGTTATAGCAATAATATCTATGTTTCCTGCACTTGCAATTAATCTTAGCTCATCTATCTTATTTCTTACACTCCTGCTATTAGTATAGTAAACCTTAAGGGAGCTAGTCCCTTGCTGCCCTCTGCTGTCCTCCTTTGTTTGCTGACCTGATCTATTGTCTTTATTTATAACTTCATGCTGAATGCCTTTTATACATTTACTGTTTCCAACCCAAGTGTTGCAACCTGCTTGTTTCCCACACACACCCATACCTCTATCTTCCATCAGTTTAAAATCATAGGCATGTCAGCAATGGCCTTCGATCGAGTCAGCAGTGTGGCCAGGACAACATGGTCAGCAGTGTGGCCAGGTCTACGTGGTCAGCAGTGTGGCCAGGACTACGTGGTCAGCAGTGTGACCAGGACTACGTGGTCAGTGTGACCAGGACTACGTGGTCAGCAGTGTGACCTGGACTACGTGATCAGCAGTGTGACCAGGACTACGTGGTCAGCAGTGTGGCCAGGACTACGTGGTCAGCAGTGTGGCCAGGACTATGTAGTCAGCAGTGTGGCCAGGACTACGTGGTCAGCAGTGTGGCCAGGACTACGTGGTCAGCAGTGTGACCAGGAGTACGTGGTCAGCAGTGTGGCCAGGACTACGTGGTCAGCAGTGTGGCCAGGACTACGTGGTCAGCAGCGTGGCCAGGACTACGTGATCAGCAGTGTGGCCAGGACTACGTGGCCAGCAGTGTGACCAGGGCTACGTGGTCAGCAGTGTGACCAGGACTACGTGGTCAGCAGTGTGACCTGGACTACGTGGTCAGCAGTGTGGCCAGGACTACGTGGTCAGCAGTGTGACCAGGACTACGTGGTCAGCAGTGTGGCCAGGACTACGTGGTCAGCAGTGTGACCAGGACTACGTGGTCAGCAGTGTGACCAGGACTACGTGGTCAGCAGTGTGACCAGGACTACGTGGTCAGCAGTGTGACCAGGACTACGTGGTCACACACGACCATTACTTCCGGTACATCACAAGGAGACACTAACACACGACCATTACTTCCGGTACATCACAAGGAGACACTAACACACGACCATTACTTCCGGTACATCACAAGGAGACACTAACACACGACCATTACTTCCGGTACATCACAAGGAGACACTAACACACGACCATTACTTCCGGTACATCACAAGGAGACACTACTCTCTCACACACAATAATATTTTCAGTCGTTGGTGTCTCACATTTATATTCTTGTACATTCAGGAAATTTCTCATATATGAATATTTATATAAAACCTGAGACACATGTACCTTACTTAATATAGAACATTCATAATGCTAACATTTATCACTAAGCTTTCTCTTGTTAATGTTACTACTGACATGTTAATGTTACTACTGACATATCTTGTTAATGTTACTACTGACATGTTAATGTTACTACTGACATATCTTGTTAATGTTACTACTGACATGTTAATGTTACTACTGACATATCTTGTTAATGTTACTACTGACATATCTTGTTAATGTTACTACTGACATGTTAATGTTACTACTGACATATCTTGTTAATGTTACTACTGACATGTTAATGTTACTACTGACATATCTTGTTAATGTTACTACTGACATATCTTGTTAATGTTACTACTGACATGTTAATGTTACTACTGACATATCTTGTTAATGTTACTACTGACATGTTAATGTTACTACTGACATATCTTGTTAATGTTACTACTGACATATCTTGTTAATGTTACTACTGACATGTTAATGTTACTACTGACATATCTTGTTAATGTTACTACTGACATATCTTGTTAATGTTACTACTGACATGTTAATGTTATTACTGACATATCTTGTTAATGTTACTACTGACATATCTTGTTAATGTTACTACTGACATGTTAATGTTACTACTGACATATCTTGTTAATGTTACTACTGACATGTTAATGTTACTACTGACATATCTTGTTAATGTTACTACTGACATGTTAATGTTACTACTGACATATCTTGTTAATGTTACTACTGACATATCTTGTTAATGTTACTACTGACATATCTTGTTAATGTTACTACTGACATATCTTGTTAATGTTACTACTGACATGTTAATGTTACTACTGACATATCTTGTTAATGTTACTACTGACATATCTTGTTAATGTTACTACTGACATGTTAATGTTATTACTGACATATCTTGTTAATGTTACTACTGACATTGTTAATGTTACTACTGACATGTTAATGTTATTACTGACATATCTTGTTAATGTTACTACTGACATGTTAATGTTACTACTGACATGTTAATGTTACTACTGACATGTTAATGTTACTACTGACATATCTTGTTAATGTTACTACTGACATATCTTGTTAATGTTACTACTGACATGTTAATGTTACTACTGACATATCTTTTTAATGTTACTACTAACATGTTAATGTTACTACTGACATCTTGTTAATGTTACTACTGACTACTGACATATCTTGTTAATGTTACTACTGACATATCTTGTTAATGTTACTACTGACATGTTAATGTTACTACTGACATATCTTGTTAATGTTACTACTGACATGTTAATGTTACTACTGACATGTTAATGTTACTACTGACATATGTTAATGTTACTACTGACATGTTAATGTTACTACTGACATGTTAATGTTACTACTGACATATCTTGTTGATGTTACTACTGACATGTTAATGTTACTACTGACATGTTAATGTTACTACTGACATGTTAATGTTACTACTGACATGTTAATGTTACTACTGACATGTTAATGTTACTACTGACATGTTAATGTTACTACTGACATGTTAATGTTACTACTGACATGTTAATGTTACTACTGACATGTTAATGTTACTACTGACATGTTAATGTTACTACTGACATGTTAATGTTACTACTGACATGTTAATGTTACTACTGACATATGTTAATGTTACTACTGACATGTTAATGTTACTACTGACATGTTAATGTTACTACTGACATGTTAATGTTACTACTGACATGTTAATGTTACTACTGACATGTTAATGTTACTACTGACATGTTAATGTTACTACTGACATGTTAATGTTACTACTGACATGTTAATGTTACTACTGACATGTTAATGTTACTACTGACATGTTAATGTTACTACTGACATGTTAATGTTACTACTTAATGTTACTACTGACATGTTAATGTTACTACTGACATGTTAATGTTACTACTGACATGTTAATGTTACTACTGACATGTTAATGTTACTACTGACTACTGACATGTTAATGTTACTACTGACATGTTAATGTTACTACTGACATGTTAATGTTACTACTGACATGTTAATGTTACTACTGACATGTTAATGTAACTACTGACATGTTAATGTTACTACTGACATGTTAATGTTACTACTGACATGTTAATGTAACAACTGACAACTTAATGTTATTACTGACATGTTAATGTTACTACTGACTTGTTAATGTTATTACTGACATGTTAATGTTACTACTGACATGTTAATGTTACTACTGACATGTTAATGTTACTACTGACATGTTAATGTTACTACTTACTACTGACATGTTAATGTTATTACTGACATATCTTGTTAATGTTACTACTGACATATCTTGTCAAACAGTTATATTCCTACAAGTTGTGTCAAACATGTCTTCAGTTGTTCCTAGTTCATAATGGCTCTATTATAATCGTATTCACTTATGTTTATTAATTTATGTATCATAATATTCATATTTAATCACATTATCCCACTGACAATGATTTTTCTTACATTATCATGTTCGTTCACATATTTTTAGTACAATATACTCTCTCTCATATTCTCTCTAATATTCTCTCTCATATTCCTCTCACATTCTTTCTCATATTCTCTCTCATAATCTTCCTCATAATACTTTACAATATTAAACATGACAGTCACTGTTTGTTAAATATTTAGCAACCATTACTAAATACGATTACAGATTTTAACATTTATCTTAAGTTTGGTACATCAATTAATCCTTTTTGTTGGAGTCACACTTGCAATAAATGCATCGGCCGGGAATCGAACCCGGGCCTCCCTCGTGGCAGGCGAGAATTCTACCACTGAACCACCGATGCTCCATTTGAACCTTCCGGGTTTACTCTTTACATTTACAAGATTTTGAAAAATCTAATAAATTAAATGAAGTGAAGAATAAGTATCAGAGAATATTCAAAAGAGATACTACAACTATTAGACATGACATGATGCCTTTCCAGCGAGGAACTAAACTCTGGCCTCCTAAATGACAGTGTTAATGAACCACAGCTGCCATGATCTGATCACCAGCTCACACACTGAGATCCAGGGTTCGAATCTCCTCTGGAACAGCTGGAAAACATTTAGGAAGTGTTTCCATAAGAAACCTGCTGTCCATGTTCACCCATCAGTAAAATGGGTACCTGGGTGTTACTGGACTGGTGTGGGTGGCATCCTGGGTGTTAGTGGACTGGTGTGGGTCACATCCTGGGTGTTAGTGGACTGGTGTGGGTGGCATCCTGGGTGTTAGTGGACTGGTGTGGGTCACATCCTGGGTGTTAGTGGACTGGTGTGGGTCACATCCTGGGTGTTAGTGGACTGGTGTGGGTCACATCCTGGGTGTTAGTGGACTGGTGTGGGTCACATCCTGGGTGTTAGTGGACTGGTGTGGGTCACATCCTGGGTGTTAGTGGACTGGTGTGGGTCACATCCTGGGTGTTAGTGGACTGGTGTGGGTCACATCCTGGGTGTTAGTGGACTGGTGTGGGTCACATCCTGGGTGTTAGTGGACTGGTGTGGGTCATATCCTGGGTGTTAGTGGACTGGTGTGGGTCACATCCTGGGTGTTAGTGGACTGGTGTGGGTCGCATCCTGGGTATTAGTGGACTGGTGTGGGTCACATCCTGGGTGTTAGTGGACTGGTGTGGGTCACATCCTGGGTGTTAGTGGACTGGTGTGGGTCACATCCTGGGTGTTAGTGGACTGGTGTGGGTCGCATCCTGGGTATTAGTGGACTGGTGTGGGTCACATCCTGGGTGTTAGTGGACTGGTGTGGGTCACATCCTGGGTCTTAGTGGACTGGTGTGGGTCACATCCTGGGTGTTAGTGGACTGGTGTGGGTCACATCCTGGGTGTTAGTGGACTGGTGTGGGTCACATCCTGGGTGTTAGTGGACTGGTGTGGGTCACATCCTGGGTGTTAGTGGACTGGTGTAGGTAACATCCTGGGTGTTAGTGGACTGGTGTGGGTCACATCCTGGGTGTTAGTGGACTGGTGTGGGTCACATCCTGGGTGTTAGTGGACTGGTGTGGGTCACATCCTGGGTGTTAGTGGACTGGTGTGGGTCACATCCTGGGTGTTAGTGGACTGGTGTGGGTCACATCCTGGGTGTTAGTGGACTGGCGTGGGTCACATCCTGGGTGTTAGTGGACTGGTGTGTATCACATCCTGGGTGTTAGTGGACTGGTGTGGATCACATCCTGGGTGTTAGTGGACTGGTGTGGGTCACATCCTGGGTGTTAGTTGACTGGTGTGGGTCACATCCTGGGTGTTAGTGGACTGGGGTGGGTCACATCCTGGGTGTTAGTGGACTGGTGTGGGTCACATCCTGGGTGTTAGTGGACTGGTGTGGGTCGCATCCTGGGTATTAGTGGACTGGTGTGGGTCACATCCTGGGTGTTAGGGGTCTGGTGTGGGTCACATCCTGGGTGTTAGTGGACTGGTGTGGGTCGCATCCTGGGTGTTAGTGGACTGGTGTGGGTCATATCCTGGGTGTTAGTGGACTGGTGTGGGTCGTATCCTGGGTGTTAGTGGACTGGTGTGGGTCACATCCTGGGTGTTAGTGGAGTGGTGTGGGTCACATCCTGGGTGTTAGTGGACTGGTGTGGGTCACATCCTGGGTGTTAGTGGACTGGTGTGGGTCACATCCTGGGTGTTAGTGGACTGGTGTGGGTCACATCCTGGGTGTTAGTCGACAGGTGTGGGTCACATCCTGGGTGTTAGTGGACTTGTGTGGGTCGCATCCTGGGTGTTAGTGGACTGGCGTGGGTCACATCCTGGGAGTTAGTGGACTGGTGTGGGTCACATCCTGGGTGTTAGTGGACTGGTGTGGGTCACATCCTGGGTGGTAGTGGACTGGTGTGGGTCACATCCTGGGTGTTAGTGGACTGGTGTGGGTCACATCCTGGGTGTTAGTGGACTGGTGTTGGTGGCATCCTGGGTGTTAGTGGACTGGTGTGGGTCACATCCTGGGTGTTAGTGGACTGGTGTGGGTGGCATCCTGGGTGTTAGTGGACTGGTGTGGGTCACATCCTGGGTGTTAGTGGACTGGTATGGGTGGCATCCTGGGTGTTAGTGGACTGGTGTGGGTCACATCCTGGGTGTTAGTGGACTGGTGTGGGTCACATCCTGGGTGTTAGTGGACTGGTGTGGGTGGCATCCTGGGTGTTAGTGGACTGGTGTGGGTCACATCCTGCGTGTGTTAGGGGACTGGTGTGGGTGGCATCCTGGGTATTAGTGGACTGGTGTGGGTCACATCCTGGGTGTTAGTGGACTGGTGTGGGTCACATCCTGGGTGTTAGTGGACTGATGTGGGTCACATCCTGGGTGTAATGGACTGGTGTGGGTCACATCCTGGGTGTTATTGGACTGGTGTGGGTCATATCCTGGGTGTTAGTGGACTGGTGTGGGTCACATCCTGGGTGTTAGTGGACTGGTGTGGGTCACATCCTGGGTGTTAGTGGACTGGTGTGGGTCACATCCTGGGTGTTAGTGGACTGGTGTGGGTCACATCCTGGGTGTTAGTGGACTGGAGTGGGTCACATCCTGGGTGTTAGTGGACTGGTGTGGGTGGCATCCTGGGTGTTAGTGGACTGGTGTGGGTCACATCCTGGGTGTTAGTGGACTGTTGTGGGTGGCATCCTGGGTGTTAGTGGACTGGTGTGGGTCACATCCTGGGTGTTAGTGGACTGGTGTGGGTGGCATCCTGGGTGTTAGTGGACTGGTGTGGGTGGCATCCTGGGTGTTAGTGGACTGGTGTGGGTCCCATCCTGGGTGTTAGTGGACTGGTGTGGGTGGCATCCTGGGTGTTAGTGGACTGGTGTGGGTCACATCCTGGGTGTTAGTGGACTGGTGTGGGTGGCATCCTGGATGTTAGTGGACTGGTGTGGGTGGCATCCTGGGTGTTAGTGGACTGGCGTGGGTCACATCCTGGGTGTTAGTGGACTGGTGTGGGTGGCATCCTGGGTGTTAGTGGACTGGTGTGGGTCACATCCTGGGTGTTAGTGGACTGGCGTGGGTCACATCCTGGGAGTTAGTGGACTGGCGTGGGTCACATCCTGGGTGTTAGTGGACTGGTGTGGGTCACATCCTGGGTGGTAGTGGACTGGTGTGGGTCACATCCTGGGTGTTAGTGGACTGGTGTGGGTCACATCCTGTTTGTTAGTGGACTGGTGTTGGTGGCATCCTGGGTGTTAGTGGACTGGTGTGGGTCACATCCTGGGTGTTAGTGGACTGGTGTGGGTCACATCCTGGGTGTTAGTGGACTGGTGTGGGTCACATCCTGGGTGTTAGTGGACTGGTGTGGGTCACATCCTGGGTGTTAGTGGACTGGTGTGGGTCACATCCTGGGTGTTAGTGGACTGGTGTGGGTGGCATCCTGGGTGTTAGTGGACTGGTGTGGGTAACATCCTGGGTGTTAGTGGACTGGTGTGGGTCACATCCTGGGTGTTAGTGGACTGGTGTGGGTCACATCCTGGGTGTTAGTGGACTGGTGTGGGTCACATCCTGGTTGTTAGTGGACTGGTGTGGGTCACATCCTGGGTGTTAGTGGACTGGTGTGGGTCACATCCTGGGTGTTAGTGGACTGGTGTGGGTCACATCCTGGGTGTTAGTGGACTGGTGTGGGTCACATCCTGGGTGTTAGTGGACTGGTGTGGGTCACATCCTGGGTGTTAGTGGACTGGTGTGGGTCACATCCTGGGTGTTAGTGGACTGGTGTGGGTCACATCCTGGGTGTTAGTGGACTGGTGTGGGTCACATCCTGGGTGTTAGTGGACTGGTGTGGGTCACATCCTGGGTGTTAGTGGACTGGTGTGGGTCACATCCTGGGTGTTAGTGGACTGGTGTGGGTCACATCCTGGGTGTTAGTGGACTGGTGTGGGTCACATCCTGGGTGTTAGTGGACTGGCGTGGGTCACATCCTGGGTGTTAGTGGACTGGTGTGTATCACATCCTGGGTGTTAGTGGACTGGTGTGGATCACATCCTGGGTGTTAGTGGACTGGTGTGGGTCACATCCTGGGTGTTAGTTGACTGGTGTGGGTCACATCCTGGGTGTTAGTGGACTGGTGTGGGTCACATCCTGGGTGTTAGTGGACTGGTGTGGGTCACATCCTGGGTGTTAGTGGACTGGTGTGGGTCGCATCCTGGGTATTAGTGGACTGGTGTGGGTCACATCCTGGGTGTTAGGGGTCTGGTGTGGGTCACATCCTGGGTGTTAGTGGACTGGTGTGGGTCGCATCCTGGGTGTTAGTGGACTGGTGTGGGTCATATCCTGGGTGTTAGTGGACTGGTGTGGGTCGTATCCTGGGTGTTAGTGGACTGGTGTGGGTCACATCCTGGGTGTTAGTGGAGTGGTGTGGGTCACATCCTGGGTGTTAGTGGACTGGTGTGGGTCACATCCTGGGTGTTAGTGGACTGGTGTGGGTCACATCCTGGGTGTTAGTGGACTGGTGTGGGTCACATCCTGGGTGTTAGTCGACAGGTGTGGGTCACATCCTGGGTGTTAGTGGACTTGTGTGGGTCGCATCCTGGGTGTTAGTGGACTGGCGTGGGTCACATCCTGGGAGTTAGTGGACTGGTGTGGGTCACATCCTGGGTGTTAGTGGACTGGTGTGGGTCACATCCTGGGTGGTAGTGGACTGGTGTGGGTCACATCCTGGGTGTTAGTGGACTGGTGTGGGTCACATCCTGGGTGTTAGTGGACTGGTGTTGGTGGCATCCTGGGTGTTAGTGGACTGGTGTGGGTCACATCCTGGGTGTTAGTGGACTGGTGTGGGTGGCATCCTGGGTGTTAGTGGACTGGTGTGGGTCACATCCTGGGTGTTAGTGGACTGGTATGGGTGGCATCCTGGGTGTTAGTGGACTGGTGTGGGTCACATCCTGGGTGTTAGTGGACTGGTGTGGGTCACATCCTGGGTGTTAGTGGACTGGTGTGAGTGGCATCCTGGGACATGTACTTGTATACCTTGTACATGTACTTGTATACCTTGTACATGTACTTGTATACCTTGTACATGTACTTGTATACCTTGTACATGTACTGGTATACCTTGTACATGTACTTGTATACCTTGTACATGTACTTGTATACCTTGTACATGTACTTGTATACCTTGTACATGTACTTGTATACCTTGTACATGTACTTGTATACCTTGTACATGTACTTGTATACCTTGTACATGTACTTGTATACCTTGTACATGTACTTGTATACCTTGTACATGTACTTGTATACCTTGTACATGTACTTGTATACCTTGTACATGTACTTGTATACCTTGTACATGTACTTGTATACCTTGTACATGTACTTGTATACCTTGTACATGTACTTGTATACCTTGTACATGTACTTGTACAAATAAAGATATTATTATTATTATTATTATTATTATTATTATTATTATTAGATAGCAATATTTCTCCAATAACTTCGATGTTTTCTTCTCACTTTACTTAAGGCTGATGATTATTCTGTCTTTAGTTAAATTCAATCATTTCCCTCGTAAACACAGAAATTC